>NW_024070194.1:48071468-48272388 GCF_014754425.2 Oryx dammah
AGCTGTGTCTGGCTCTTAGTGACCCCATGGACTGCAGTCTACCAGGCTCCTCTGTCCATGGGATTTTCCAGGCAAGAGTACTGGAGTGGGTTGCCATTGCCTTCTCTGATAGTTAGTGCTAATAGATGCTAACTCATAGCAGTGAAAATAGGGCATCAGAAAAATCAGAGAACAGTGGTTTTGACCACAGAAACTGTGGTTGGTATGGTCACTGCTCTAGTGAAAGGAAATGCAAACTTCTTTTATTTCCTGTCCTAAAACAAAGCTTATCAAAGAATACTTTAGAAAAAAGTACCTTACAAGAATAACATATATATTTCTCTTTTCGTCTATTCCTTTTAGAAAATTTTTTATTGAAGTATAGTTGATTTAAAATATTACATTAGTTTCAGGTGTATAGCAAAGTGATGCAATATTTTTCTAGATTATACTCCATTTAAAGTTATTATAAAATACTGGCTCTATTCCCAGGCTGTACTGCATAATTTTACAGCTGATTTATTTTATATATAATAGTTTGTTCTTCTTATGCCTATTTTTTTTTAACCTCTCTTTTTTATCATTTTGCACTTTTTGTTGTTTATTTAGCTTCACAAGATCTATGATCTTCATTGCAGCGTGCAAAATCTTAGTTGCTGCAGGAAGAATCCAGTTCCCTAACCAGAGATCAAACTGGGGCCCTCTGCATTGGGAGTGCAGTCTCAGCCACTGGACCACCAGGGAAGTCCCCATTTCTTTACTTTTTTGTTTGGACATTGGAGTGTCCCAGACAAGGGAGTGCTATGGCGGCTTCACTTTGAGGACCTGCACTGCACACAAGTCCCCGAGATGGCAGGGTCTGCCCCTGAGAATGTGTAGTCCCTGGAGAAATGGGCTTCCTTTGGAGCACTCTGTTGAATTCTGAAGATAAATCCACCAGGCTGAAATCTTCATAGGTTCCCTATTACTATCACATTAAACTTTTTATATCTTTCTTTCAGAAATATCTGTAATTTGAATGCATCCATCCTCAGCCTCCCATTCTAAACTATGATATAACAGACTTTCCTTCAGTGTCTTTTGAACCATGTTAGGTAGAGCCAGCTGTCAGAAACACCTAGGCTTTTCTGGTTTTGGCCCTCGGCAGCTGTGGGGTTTTTGGACCATCATCTTACTTTCTTGGAAGATCACCTCTCCAGCTCTGAATTAACAGAATCCTGCTAAATCTTCCCCAGACCTCTCTCTGCTGTGATACTCAATCGATCCTTTCACCTTATAGCATGTTTTCAATTCGTGATTCAGGCATTTGTGGCCATGAAACTAAAAAAAAAAAAAAAATACATAAGATGATGCTAAACTCTTCCATTTAGTTCTGAACAGCTATTGGACTCTAAGGAGATCAAACCAGTCAGTTCTAAAGGAAATTAGGCCTGCATATTCATTGGAAGGACTGATGCTAAAGCTGAAACTCCAATATTTTGGCCACTTGATGCGAAGAACTGACTCACTGGAAAAGACCCTGATGCTGGGAAATATTGAGGGCTGGAGGAGAAGGGGAAGGCAGAGGATGAGATGGTTGGATGCCATCACAAACTCGATGGACATGAGTTTGAGCGGGCTTCAGGAGTTGGTGATGGACAGGGTAGCCTGGCTTCCTGCCGTCCATGGGGTCGCAGAGTTGAACACAACTAAGCAGCTGAACTGAACTGATAAGTTCTAACCAGCCAGTCCTATGGGCTTCCCAGGCGTTGCTGATGGTAAAGAACCCACCTGCCAATGCAGGAGACCTAAGAGATGTGGGTTTGATCCCTGGGTCGGGAAGATCCCCTGGAGGATAGCATGGCAACCCACTCCAGTATTCTTGCCTAGAGAATTCCATGGACAGGAGAGACTGGTGGGCTATGGTCCATGGGGTTGCAGAGTTGGACACAACTGAATGACTTAGCACTCATGCACAGCCAGTTCTATAGGCAGTAGTTTAGAATAACACTTTTTTAGATGAGGAGAATTCATTTCTCCAAAGACTTAGGTGTTAATACTGTGGTGTTTATAGATTGGCAGAGAAAGCAAGGGAGAGCGTGGGAAGGAAGTGGTGAGGGCAAGGTGCCCAGAGTCCCTCTGAGAAGTAAACAGCGGTCAGCACTGGTCTGGGGAAATTTCTCTCTCAGGCCCTGTGAACAGAGCTGCACGCTAGAGTGATTCCCCAGTACCCCTTCCAAAAATGCCCTGGGGGCCTCAACTGGGACCAGTCCTGACCTTGACTGACCAGACGGTTCGCATCACATAGCCAGGAAGATTCAATCTCTCTTCCCCTTTCTCTCTCTCTCCTTTTGAAATGAAATTTCAACTTTCCAAGCAGGAATCCAGCTTTTCAAGCAGGAAAACTGTGAACAAAGCTTAGTGCAAATTCCAAATCTCATCCATATATAAACTTTCAAGTTGTTTTTTTTTTTCCTTAATGCAGGCAAATCAGATTTCCAAAGCAATAGTGCATCCATCTGCTTGCATTTCCTGACCCAGCAGGGCTACTCACAGTTCAACTGTTCCAGGGACCTTTTCATACACTTTCTCTAATCCCCAGGCTTCCCTGGTAGCCCAGCACATAAAGAATCTGCCTGCAGTGCAGGAAATGCAGGCGATGCAGGTTCAGTCCCTGGGTTGGGAAGATTCCCCTGGGGAAGGAAATGGCAACCCACTCAGTGTTCTTGCCTGGAGAAATCCATGGACAGAGGAGCCTGGGAGGCTACAGTCCTTGGGGTTGCAAAGAGTCAGACACGGCTGAAGCAACTGAGAAGAGCAGAGCAAAATCAAGAAAAACTATTCTCCAGCTACACCCAAGGTTTACATTCTATACTTTGGGGAAATCTGAGAATAAAGACCAGTGAGGAAGGTGAAGAAAAAGGAAACCATGGACAGTGGCGTGAGCCACCCAGGGACCAGTCTCCGACAAGGGCTTCTGGGGTGTGCAGATGTCCTGCAGGCACCTGAAAGCTGCTTTAAACCAGCCTGTACTAGAGCCAGTAAAGGTGTGAGATGCAAAAACACCACTCCAGCATCTTCACCCTGCTTCCACCTTGCAGATGACGGAGCACGCAGCGGCCTACACAGGGTGCTCCGAGGGGCTTGGGAGGGACCACCGTTCCTGTGTTCTTGCTGCAGAACAGCCTTCCCTACAAAGCCTGAAATGTCACCATCCATCATTCACTCCCTTCACACAAGCACTGCCCTCTTTCTAGTTTTGTTTGTCTGTTTGTTTGGCTGTACCGAATCTTAATGGTGGCACGTGAACTCTTAGTTGCAGCACGTGGGATCAAGTTCCCTGACCAGGGATGGAACCTGGACCCCCTGCATTTGGAGTGCAGAGTCTTAGCCCCTGGACCATCAGGGAAGTCCCTCCCTCTAGTTTTTATTCAAATTATAAATGTGCCACACTCACTCCCTGGTACTTTTCTATGCATAAGTCTACTAAGTGGAACCAAGAAGCAGGACAAGCCGGGGAGGATGGAGACCAGGTAGGAGGGGGAGATGGTATCTCAACTGCATCAAACCTTTTCCTACACCGAAGATTTGCTGGGTCCAACCCCATCCTTTTGACATGCACTTCACTCCCACTGCAAGGAGAATTCTGAGCCTGTGGGTATGTTTTCGTGAATTATTAAACCATCTTTCCAAGACAGTCTAGATTGGAAAACACTGTGGCAAAGGAAAGACACCAAGTGAGCAAAACAATGTAAAACATCTCACATGGCGCATATCACTTAATAGATGTTCAATAAATAAGTGCTTCCTTCCTTCCTTTCCTAGAGTTGTAGTATCTCTAGTGTATTAATTTTTCTGCATGTGCTTGCATTCCTCAGAAGTGTAGGTTTCATGTCTGGAACGATGGGAAATACCAAGTAAAGATCATAAAACATCGATCTTAGGGGGGAAAATGACAGCCATGGGTATCAGGGAGTCTCGTACCTGTTGGCTAGATCCAGCCTAGAGTTTCATAAGAGATGGAAATTAAAGAAAGTCCAGAGGGTTGAGACGCTTACTGACCAGAAAAGCATGACTGTATGTTTAGACCTGAATCACAAAGGCTCCTAGGAGACAAGGCAGCTCCTCCAGCCCAGGAAAACTGGGTGTGTTCTAAGCAGCCGAGGACCACATGGATTGCATTTCCAACGTGTGTTCTGAGATGTGCCTCTCAAAATGAAACTCCATGTTCCACGGGGCAGGGAAGACAGAATAATCACATAAGTTCAGAAGGTCCTGAGTTTAACGGATTTTTATTTCAAGGTTTCTGAGGCCCTTTACTCTTTTAGGACTCAAGGTTGATTTCCTAATGGAAGGGTTTCTTGGAAAAATCTCAAGGACCAGTACGTTCTTTATGATCCACACATGCACCACCATGAAAATCAGGCTACCATGATTCTAGCTGCAGGCCTGCCACTGCCTGGCTGTGCAGGGACACCACAAGCCATTTAACCTCCTTGGATCTCATCTTCCTTATACTGCTGAGTTAAGGAGTCGATCTAAGGTGTTCATATCTTTAGGAGTCAGTGTCTATCCCAGAGTCAGGGTTGACCAGAAACCTTGAATTTCTCAGGGTAAAAAACACAACCTCAGAACAACAGACCCCTCAGAGGGCTACCTGGTGCTTTCTCCCCTTGACCAGACCTTAGTCCTGAACTCATTATTCATCATCACTGCACAGCTCTGGTCCCTGGCAGTGATACACGCTGACCTGAATGCCTGCGGCAAGCTCACCCAGCCCCAGATTCTGCCCGGTCTGGTTCTACCTCTGTGACTCACTCATCTCCATCTGTGACACTTGAGTGTTCCCCAGAGTCATCCCACCGTGCCTGGGGTCACGTGTCCTATGTTCAGAGCTCACCAGACCTCACCGGCAGCTCCACCCATTATGTCCTAGGCAGTTTTCTTTTGGATGCTGATTTTTTTTATTTCTAAATCATTGGATTTGTTTCTTATATCTTCCTCTTTTTTCCTACCAACACTGGCCAGCAGTTTTGCTTTTTTCTCTTTCTTCCCCAAATGGCCACTTTCCTCCTTCTCATCCTCCCACTGCTCTCTGTGGCTTCCCTGTAGCTTTCAGAGCAAAAGTTGCCATTGCCCTTTCGTGTTAGGACCCTGAAATCCAACCCTCCTTTCCAAGTTGCTGGTGGGGTTCTGTGGTCACCCCATTGTGTGCAGACATATGATTTGCTCTATGGCTGACATTTTACATAATTTTCTTTTATGAGTTGCATTTGTGTCCTAATCTTGCAGATTGGAAGCTCTACACCTTGAATCTAGTGCTTGAGTTACACGCATTGCATGTGCCTGACCATCCCCTACATCAGCCAAATTCCTCCTCCGAATGATGAGCTCCCTAATTTGGTGGTCAAAACTGCTATCCCGTTCATAGTCATGGTCACGGGTAGCAGCAGCCTCTGCATCCTTGCCTGTACCCCCACCAGCTTCCCAGGTCTTTTAGGTACCTCCTTTATCCACCCTGTCCCAGCTTTCTAGCTTGATCTAATCACTTACAGCAGCATTCACTGGGATAATCCCAAAGTCAAGAACTTCTTGCAGGGCAGGAAGAGAGACTCAGATGTAGAGAGCAGACTTGTGGACACAGTTGGGGAAGGAGAGGGTGGGACGAACTGAGGGAGTGGCATTGAAACATATACACTAGCACATGTAAAATGGATAGCTAGTGGGAAGTTGTTGTATACCACAGGGAGCTCAGCTTGGTGCTCTGTGATGACCCAGAGGGGTAGGGTAGAGGGGTAGCGGGGAGGGTCAAGAGGGAAGGGCTTTTTGTATACATATAGCTGATTCAAGTTGTACAGCAGAAACTAACACGACATTATAAAGCAATTATCCTACAATTAAAAATAAAAGAAAAATCATTTTTAAAAAGGCAAGAACCTCTGGGTCCTCAACTCCCACCAGACCCTTCTAGCCTGTTTCCATTGTGAGGTTTGTGCTCCTCTTCCTTGGCAGCTAGATGCTTTTTGGTGAGTGCCCAAGCTGATTTCACTAGCCTCTGTGTATTGTTGGGCTGGTAAGGGACAGAACCCCAACTCAAGCTAGTTTAGTTCCAAAGGGGAATTCATGGACTCAAGAATCTAAGAGAAAATTTGATGATGAGATTCAGCTGAGCCTGAGAATAAACTGAAACAAGGGATCTGAGTGGCCCCCAGACTGTCTGCATCTCTTGTTCTACTTAGGTCATCAGTTTGAGTCTCTCTACCTGATGACCAGCATCACCCCATGCTAGGAAATGTGACTTCTGTGCTCCTAGGTTTTAAACTTTAGTGGTGTCTGTGTGTGTGTGCAGCCAAAGCCATATTTCCATCAGCTCCTAGGTATGAACTTGGGACTTGACCACTAGGAGCCCCGGAGGTCACACTTGGCCAGGGAGAGGGAGTGGGCACAGCGGGTCTCCTGCCTGGAGTAGTGATGACATCACTGCTCGGATACAGGGGCGAGATCTCACAACAGCTTGGTTCCTGAGACAGAGAACAGGTTCAGTGGTAGTGCACATACACAGGTGGTTTCTGGTGCATTCTCAGATTCTTCTGTCAGTTTTTGTTGAGGCCTGGGTGAGGAAGTGTTCATTTTACTTAACTGATATGCTTGGTGAACATCTGACCCATCTCAGTGTTTTTGACACTGAGATGATTAACTGCATGGCTTTGGGTCTCCAGTCCCAAAACCCAGGCAGGAACCAGCTTGGATCTGACTCTCCAGCCCTAAAGAGGATCCGGCCAGAGCCGGAGCAAGAAGAGCGGGGGCTGTTTCCAGGAGATTGGAGTGGCTGGCGGGCAGTCCCACAGAGTCCTCGACCTGAGTCTCCTGGACCCCACAGGGCCCATCCACCATCTTCCAGGTTTCTTCTCCTGAGCCCTGGGGGACATGGTTTCTCTTGCCAAAGGTGCAACACTCTGTCAGTAAAACTCGCCCTGATTTCTTTTTGTGCTATTGTTTTCTTTGTGATTATCAGCTGCTGCTGAGGTTATGTTATTTTAGGAAGGTCCTTGGGAGTGGTCATTACATAACTGCCCCAGCTGCCACCCAACAAGTCAGAAATTGTTAGCGATGCTCACCTCCACCCAGTGGTTCTAGTACAACAAACAGCTTCTCATCTCCGCCCCCGCGTCCCTCTCCCCAGTTCCTCCCTCTGGGTCCCCCGCTGGGCTAGTCACATGCCTGCTGACTTTCAGCTGAGTTTCATCACACGGGAGACTGATTCATCGGAGTTGAACTCCCAAGTTTCCTTCACCTTTGACACCATTCTTTTGTGTACCTTGAACTTCTTTTCAGATAAATTATGATGATGACTTTGGTCAAGTTGAGTGTCTCCTTTGACTTTCTCATGGGATCTTTTCTGAGGACCTTGTTTGCCCATGTGTCCTAGATCCACAGACCCACACACCCCCAACCATGACCACCTCCATCATCTCCACTTGACCGATTTTCCCTCTGGGCTTCTCTCTCCCTCTTTCCCTCCATGGATCTAAACCATGAGCGCCCATCCTTGCCCGCCTGGAGATTATCTGCTCCTTCTTGTCCTTTGTTCTTCTCATGATTTTCCCCAGCTACTTCTTCAGCGTCCCTTCAATTTCCTCAGCATCCACGGATCCACCTCTGTTCCTGCGCAAAACTTGTCTTGCAAGCTTTGTCCTCTGTCTTCCAAGGAGCAGTCTCCTGCCTGCCTCCCAGCAGATGCCACCAGCCCTGTGTTTCATTTCCCCTCTCACCCTGGGCCCATCTCCACTGTGGCCTACATATGAGTCGTTTATATAAATGTGACTTCCCTCCACCCAGAGATTACCACAGCCTTTTTTTAAAAAGTCAAATCATAGATACAGGTACTATGCTTGAAACACCATTCTCAACAGCACCATTGAATTCATAGAGTTTCCTCTTTTCTCTTGTGTTTTTGAAATAACAAGAGTATCCTTTGGGGGTGTGAAAATAATACATGGCAGCAATAGAAATTTGGCAATTGAAACAACTTTTTGTTGTACAATGTATCATTTCTGTTGTTTGAAAGATAGTTTTTTTTTAAAAGAAATAGTTGCAATTATATTATATATACAATTATGCATCCTCCCATTTTCACTTAATATTAAGATTTTCCAGATATTCATTCAGTGTTTTGTGTGTAAAGGATTGTTTCACAATCCTGGGGATACAATGCTGCCCATCCTCTTTGACAGTGTGGTCCAGTGTCAGAGTTATGGTACTGTATAGAGAGCACAAAATCTTGTCTTGGAGGGGATGGTCAGGGAAGTCTTCTCCCCACCTCTCACCTCATGAAGTGAGATCCCAGCTAAGATAGAAAGAATTAGCAGGGATTACCTGGGAAGACTCTTCTAGGTACAGGGAATAACATGTATGCAGCAAGGAGGAGAAGGGCACAAGAGAAGTGTAAATGCTGATTCTAGAGAGGCAATAACAGATGGTATGAGCCAGGTTATTGAATGTGTATTTTATCTCAAGAGAGCCAGACACTTCCTTTTGAGTCTAATTAGATTTTCCCATAAGACAGCTGTAATTACAGTAGTGAAGCAAGGATCAACTCTTTTGTCTAATTATTAACTCTTCATGATACACCTTTTCTTGATAATGGAGATTCACAAGTGGAGGTACCATCACTTACTTAATCCTTTCCCTGCTGTTCCTGATATTTCACAGTTATAAATAATGTTGCAGTCAACACATTTCTCCTGGTCTCTCCTCTGCATTAACAGAAACCCTTTGCAGATGCTAACTCAACAGCCTCTTCTACGTAATTCACCCTATGTGCTCTTTGTTCCAACTCTACTCACATTTCATGCTTCCAATCCAAGCCCTTAACTAGCCTACATACCTGGTAGGAACTACAGCCAGGCTTCCCAGGTGGCGCTAGTGGTAAAGAACCTGCCTGCCAGTGCAAGAGAGGTACGAGACCCAGGCTTAATCCCTGGGTCAGGACGATCCCCTAGAGGAGGGCCCAGCAACCCATTCCAGTATTCTTGCCTGGAGAATCCCATGGACAGAGGAGCCTGGAGGGCTACATTCCATAGGGTGGCAAAGAGTCGGACACGACTGAAGTGACTTAGCGTGCACACAAGGGGCTTCCCAGTTGGTACAGTTGGTAAAGAATCCACCTGCCAATGCCAGAGACAGAAGAGACAAGGGTTCGATTCCTGGGTTGGGAAGATCTGGACAGGGAAATGATAACCCACTCCAGTATTCTTGCCTAGAAAATTCAATGGACAAAGGAACCTGATGGGCTATAGTCCATGGGGTCGCAAAGAGTCGGAAGAGTGGACAGGTTCTCCTGTGTTTCTGAAAGGAGCTGGGAGTCCTAGTGTGAGAGACCGTAGTGGTGTATGGACAGCGCACACACACAAACTGAAAATGGACTGAAATCTCACATCAGCCGTTTTCACACACTTCCTCTTTTTCAATGTACCTTTTTTTAGCTTTCCCAGCTTACTTCTTAATTACCATCAGTGAGTGCAGAAGAGGAAGGAAGCAACTACCACCCTTCTTGAGTTGCTGGGCTATTTTAGATTCAATGTGATGGATCCACAATTGAAGCTTTGAACCAAAAGTTCTATTAAGTTTCACACCATTGTCATAACACACATAAGGGTTTCTAACTATTCAGATAATGTGTGTCCCTACTTTTTCATGTTGTTTTCTGCTGATTGCAGTTCTTGTTATTGTGTCATCTTTCCTAACAACTTAGCTTCCTCTCAAATTAAATTTTATTCATTAAAGGAACACCAGTTTCAGGGTTCATACTTTCTTGCTAATTAGGCTGTGTACAACCGTGGTATTAAAAACCACACCAAGGTTTATAGAGCTCACAAACCTTACACTAATAAACAATTTCATCCTTGGTACATTTTTTTGTCTGTGTATTTTTAAATCTCTTCTTCTAAGCCCTATTAAAATTCCACAAGCTTCTTTGTGCAGAAAGGGGATTGCCAGAAAGAAGAGTCTTTCATTCACTTATTCATTCATTTACTTATTTTTTAAAAAGTGTTTATTGAAGAACCCATCATGAGTGAGGTTTGTGATATACTCTACTGTCTCAGGACCTGGATGATGTCAAGTATGACCCAGGTCCCAGCTCCAACCTCAAACTTTGATCAAGAGTTAAGAAGATACAATATTCTGAATACCTCAATTAAAAAAGACTTCTTTGTGCAGTGTGCAAAGACGACTCTATCACAACCGCACTCCTAACATAATGCCTAGAGCAGATCATGTTTTAACACTTCCTTCCTCTATATGACAAAATTATTTTCAGTCATAATTATGAAATGAAATAATGTATAGTTATGACCAGAATAGAAGCACAATGAAAATGTTCTTTCATTAAATTTCATAATACATACATGGCTGTATAATATATACATGGCTGTATAATAGCCATGCCAGTAAAAAAATTAAGAATGAAATAAGTATTACAATTCAAAAAAAATGTCACCCCTCTAGGTCATCACAGAGCACCAGGCTGAGCTCCTTGGGAGTGGGTGGAAGGTGGGAGGGAGGCAATATGTGTATATTTATAGCTGATTTACGTCATTGAACCAAGGAAATCAACACATTATAAAGAAATAATCCTCCAATTAAAAATAAAAATTTATTTTTTAAAAAGGGAACGATTAATATTTTTAAATGCATTAATTTATTTTTTAAAGAGATAGAATCTCTACTTTTCTCTGTTGCAGTAGACAATAATAAATTATAGTTTCTGCTTTCCAGTCATAACTCCTGCAAATCTGTCAATAACAGACTTAGCTTTGATTGATTTTCTTCATGAATATGTGCAATACATTCTATGCTATGGTCAGATTTTCCATTTTTCTTCCTTATAGTTGATTTGAGAACAATGTTTATTAATTTTAATTGCAAAAAGCTCCTTCCACATGAGACAACAGATATACAAACAGTTAGGAAAAGAATACAGTTTAGCAGACATTTCCATGAATCCCATTTCACAATAAACTCCAAAAATAGCAACACTGCCAATATTTTTGTTCTTGGGAATTGATCCCAATGGCTTTCAAAAGTCTTCATACTAAGAAAAATTTCCATTGTCTTCCAAATATCTTCTCCAGAAGATTTACTATACATTGCCTCAATATTTGCTAAAATCTTTCAAAGGTTTTCTACCTCTCCAAAAATCAGAGAGTAAACCTTGACATTACCTGTTCTGTTCCTTTAGAACAAGTGTTGAGTTCTTGGGGAAAATGACTGGGATATTCACACATTACACTTTGGGTTTCTTGTGGCAATGTAGGCCCCATCTTTTGTCATTGCTATATATTCTTCTTCAATATTTAATTCTATTTTCTATGTCAACATTACTTGTTCATCTTTTGTTGTTGCAGAGTTAAAGGCCATTTTCATGAAATCTAAGCTGATCTTCCTAACTTCAAAATCAGGATTAATTTTTCAAAATAATCCGTGGCATGGACAGCTTCATACTGACCCCATCTTCTTTGGGAAAGGCTTTTTATTTGATACCTACAGTCTGCACCATTTTTCATTGATGGGTGAGACTTCTAAGAATTCATTAAAATTTTCCATAATTCCAAAAATATCCCACCTGAAGAAACACAACCAAAAGAGTAAACTCTGCAAAATTGAGAGAAGGATTTCTTGGAACTGTGCTGGACACCACTGTGTACACTGATCAGAGGAATAGTGGGGACATTGCCTTGACCATGGCAGAGGTTTATGCTCAGTCCATCCCTATCCAATTATTCCAAGATCTCTTTGATGCATCCAGCAGCAATCTGGGCCCCAGAATGGCAGCGTAAACTTATATAATGGTATATGTCAATTCAGTTCATTTCAGTTCACTCAGACATGTCTGACTCTTTGTGACCCCACGGACTGCAGCACTCCAGGCCTCCCTGTCCATCACCAACTCCTGGAGTTTACTCAAACTCATGTCCTTTGAGTCGGTGATGCCATCCAACCATCTCATCCTCTGTTGTCCCCTTCTCCTCCTGCCTTCAATCTTTCCCAGCATCAGGGTCTTTTCAAATGAGTCAGTTCTTTGCATCAGGTGGCCAAAGCTGAAGTTTCAGCTTCAGCATCAGTCCTTCCAATGAATATTCAGGACTGATTTCCTTTAGGATGGACTGGTTGGATCTCCTTGCAATCTTCTCAAGAGTCTTCTCCAACATCACAGTTCAAAAGCATCAATTCTTGGATGGTCAGCTTTCTTTATAGTCCAACTCTCACATCCATACATGATTACTGGAAAAACCATAGTTTTGACTAGACAGACCTTGGTTGGCAAAGGAATGTCTCTGCTTTTTAATATGCTGTCTAGGTTGGTCAAAACTTTTCTTCCAAGGAACAAGCATCTTTCAGTTTCATGGCTGCAGTCACCATCTGCAGTGATTTTGGAGCCCCCCAAAATAAAGTCTGTCACTGTTTTCCCTGTTTCCCCATTTATTTCCCATGAAGTGATGGGACTAGATGCCATGATCGTAGCTTTCTAAATGTTGAGATTTAAGCCAACTTTTTCACTCTCCTCTTTCAGTTTCATCAACAGGCTCTTTTGTTCTTCTTCATTTTCTGCCATAAGGGTGGTGTCATCTGCATATCTGAGGTTATTGACATTTCTCCCGGCAATCTTGATTCCAGCTTGTGCTTCATCCAGTCCAGCATTTCTCATGATATACTCTGCATATAAGTTAAATAAACAGAGTGACAATATACAGCCTTGACATAATAGGTCAATTACATCTCAATAAAATCAGAAGAAAATAGTTTTAATAAACCACCTATGTTCTCTGTAATTTTGGTACTTAGTAGACATTTATGAAATCATAATATTATCAAATATCAACTGCGTGTCTTATTCTATTTTTTCATTTCCCTTAAACAGAAGTGAAAAGTGAAAGTGAGAGATGCTCAGTCCTGTCCAACTCTTTGCAACCCCGTGGACTGTAGCTCACCAATTTCTTGGTCCATTTTTTGTTTTACAACAAACAGTAATTAAAAGAGAAAAAGGAACTTTTAACAATCAGTATTTGAAAGAGAAAAAATAATTTTAAAAGATTTTTTTCAGATTTAAAATATTTCATGTGTGAACCAAATTTTACACCTACCAGACAAAAATATTTTACCTCATAGTTCACATTCTATTTTACTATTTCAAATTTTAAACACAAATAGGAACTCCAAGTGGCCACATAGAGTGATAGAATTGAAGTGACTCAGATCTATTTCTTCTCTAAAACTGTTCTCTAAAAGTCATTGTTGATTTTGAATTGGTTTAAACGTGGATATGCCTAAGACCACAGAGGCTGCAGACACCAACTGTGAGTACTGGTCAACAATTATGTCATGCTGGAAACTTAACATAGGTAACTGAGTTCTCTGCGGGGATAACTTTGCAATTAGCTCCATAAGTTAGCACGATATGTTTATTAGATAAGTAATGACTGTCCTATTGTGAGGTATGGAGAGCAGTCAATTCACAGAGACAGAAAGTAGAAGGGTTGTCTCCAGGGGCTGCGGGGAGGGGAACAGGAAGTTAGTGTTTAATGGGGATGGAGTTTCAATTTTGCAAGATGAAAAAGGGTTCTGTGCACGGATGGTAGTGATGGCTGCACAGCAACATGAATGTGTGTAATGACACTAAACTGTATACTTCAAAACAGTGAAAATGGGAAACTGCGTGTTTTATGTAGTGTATTTTACCACAAGTTTTAAAAATTTTTTAAAGAAACAAAAAAGATAAGTAATTCAAATATGATCACTTTTAGCTTACATATATTATAGAACGTCAGCAATCACCACAGCAATTGTTTAGAATTTAGACCAACAAAAGATTTTTTTTAGGAAGGATCATTTTATCACGGACCAGGGTAGAGTAGTACTCAAAGCACAACGGCTTGTATTGATTTCTTCATGGTTTGTGAGTCCTCTGTAGACAATGCCCCGCCATCCCCTGCATGCTGGAGGATAGCTCCCACTATCCCATCTGAAACTGAGCAAGACAGTGTGGGGCTTCTGGGAACAGAAGCCTTTCTGTCCCCCATTTCTTGTTTGTAGGGAATAGACATCAGCCTCCATGACCTTCCCTGAGTCCCAAAGTGAAAGTGAAAGGCGCTCAGTCGTGTCCAACTCTTTGTAATCCCATGGAATTTTCCAGGCCAGAATACTGGAGTGGGTAGCCTATCCAGGGAATCTTCCTGACCGAGGAATCGAACCAGGGTCTCCTGCATAGCAGGCGGATACTTTACCAAGGACCCAGAGGGTGTATTCAACAGTTGCTAATCAAAGAAGGGAGAGGATGTGGAGACAGAGAGGAGCTGTCAAAAAACAATAGTGCAGATTTGGGGCAGGTCCTGGTTCCACCTGAAGTGATACACATAATAGCATCTTTGATTTCTTCTAGAGAAATAAAGCTGCCACCAAATGGAAGATATTAGCATTCTTCATTCCAGAGAGAAGATCATGGTTAGATAGCCCTAAGAACCAGAGAAGCTTGTCAAGAGACCACTTGAGGCCAGATTAAAGGAATGTAGGCCCTGCACACACACTAATCTTATCAGCAAACCCACCCTTGAATGGCTGCTATAAATCCTCCACCTAATCCTCCTGGGTTGACGCACACAGTTTTGGGAGGGCTCAAGCCCACTGTGTCCCCCTTTGCTTTGCAAAGCAATAAAGCTATTCTACTTCACCTGAACTCTGTCTCTGAGCTTTAAGTCAGCACCAGTGCATAGAGGCCTAGTTTTCAGTATCACATCCTTGGTCTATTCTTTCAAAGGTAATATCCTGGGTTGCACATGTCAGCATAAGAAGAGATGGTCAAGTGGTGGGTTTTTTCAGTCCCAACCCTCACTTATGGATTTGAGTGAAGTGCTAAACTGAGGTAAACGGAACTTGATTAATCAGAAACTGCCTAAAGGTACCTGGAGACTCAACCCAGCACTGCAGAAAGGCCAACACTCACAGGCAAACCTTGACCAGCAAGATAAGACACCTGTGTCTTTTCCTGAAGCTGTAGCCAATTCAGTAATACACTGATTTGCTTCTCATCATTTTCTGTCTCATTCCCTCTTCCCTCACTCTCACTGCCCTGGACTTATACCACCCCTTGACCTTTTAAGAGAGGAGAAGGGCTGGAGGTTGAGTCAGTCATCAGTGGTCAATGATTCAATGAATACATCTGTGAAACAAGACCTCCATTAAAACACAAAAGGGCTTCCCTGGCAGTCCAGTATTAAGACTCTACACTTCCAATGCAGAGGGCTTGAATTTGATGCCTGGTCAGAGAACTAAGTACAGTAGGAAATGACAACCCACTCCAGTATTCTTGCCTTGGAGAATCCCATGGACAGAGGAGCCTGGCTGGCTACAGTCAGTATGGTCGCAAGAGAGTCAGATATGACTGAAGTGACTTAGCATGCATGCAGAGAACTAAGACCCCACATGTTGCATAGTGCAGCAAAAAAGAAAAAAAACTCAAAGGAGGGGCTCAGAGAGCTTCCAAGTTTCTAGCCAGACCCTTCCCCTTGCCACCGTGCCATCTCCCAAACTTCATGTCCCAAGGACAGAAGGACCTCCACAAAGGTCCCTTTGTTTGGGACCTCACCCTAAGGATTGCTTCCTCTGGCTGGTGATTTCTTCAGTATGCCTTGTAATAAACAGGTGATCTAGTAAGGAAAATGATTCTCTGAGTTCTGTAAGCCACTCTAGCAAATTAATCAAACCCCAGGAGGGGGTTGTGGGAATCCCAGGAACCCAGGTGACAACCCAGACAGGTGATTAGCATCTGGAGTTGGGGTAGGAAGCAGTCTTGTAGGACTGATCTCCTTACCTTGGGACCTGATGCTATCTCTAGGAAGAAAGTGTCAGAATCGTGTTGAATTGTAGGACTACTAGCTGGTGCCTGAGAATTGGGCGGTCTTGTGGGGAAAAGCATCCCCTGCATCAGAACTGGGCACTAGAAATTTGTTCAAGGTCAAAACTACAATACGATTTGCATCAAAAGGAGTTTGAATACCATGAAGTTCATTCCTTGGAATAGGACTGTCTGCTCCACTACATCCCACGGCTCTGGGGAACAGAGGGCACATAGCAACGTACTTTGTCATTGCTAACATCAATGAGAAGCTCATGACCTTATTTCTGCATCAAACACCAGCAATTCTTCCCCTTTAACATCACCTTGATATTTGTCTCCATGTCTAGAGTCCCTCCTTTCTGTGTCCTTTGCCCCAGAGCCTGTTCTCATGAGTGGCATCTCATGACCTCAGCTGGAGACAAGATCCAGCCTCTTTGTACCCGTAGAAGAGAACTTGATTGATGGGTCCAGTCTAGCCCTGTCCATTCAGCACAGCCCAGAGCTAATGTGTGTGTAAAGTGCTGTCTCACTTCTGCTCTGGGATTCCCCAGGCCCTCAAGACAGCCCTGTGGTCTGAAGGCAAGAACTTCATGTTAGAAGTCAGCAGCCTTGGTTCCCATCTTGCCCTGCGAACAATTCAATTCAGACCTTTGGCAGCTCCGTAAACGTGGTCTGTTCAATTTCCTTTCCTGTTCAATGAATCTTTGTTGTTATTGTTGCTACTTAGAGTCGTGAAGTCATGTCAGACTCTTTCCCACCCATGCATGGACTGCAGCACTCCAGGCTTCCCTGTCCTCCATTCTCTCCCAGATTGTCTAAAATTCATGTCCACTGAGTGGGTAATGCTATCTAACAATTTCATCCTCTGTCACCCCCTTTTCCTTTTGCTTCAGTCTTTCCCAACATCAGGTTTTTCCCGATGAGTCAGCTCTTTGCATCAGGCGGCCAAAGTATTGACATTTCAGCAATAGTCCCTTCAATGAATATTCAGGGAATTTAAAAGATAGCAAAAGCTGGGAGTGAATAGAGAGGTCCTCTGGTCCCAGCCCTCTGGCTCCACCCCTCTATTTCCAAATGAAAGAAAAGCATTGGGAAGGGCCCTGGGGTGGGGCAGGTTGAAGTCTCCCTCCACCAGGCAGAAACAGCTGGGGAAAGTTTTGTCTAAGACAAATGCAAGACACTTGTTAAATATGATTGCTCTTATTTAAATTCTTCCTTCTGTCACTGCTGGGAAATAATTCTGTCAAAAACCAAGATGTAAAATTATGTACACATTATATATTTCGTTGTTGCTGTTTTCCAAGGAAGGGTGCTAGCTAAGCATAGGTGTGTGTGTGCCCAGAATATCTCTAGGAGCAGCAGCTGTTTCTGGAGAGCTGGCTGGGGCCCGGGGAGGGCCACAGTGGAGAATGAAGAAGGTTATTTGCTAAAATCTTTCTGTTCATTCTTGTCTGCTGGCCAGGGGACAAAAGGAACTTGGGGTTTCAGAAACAAAATCTGAATTAATTACCCTGTTTGTGCTCTCTCTTTCCTGTGTAGTTTAATTAAGATAGAAACAATTGGGGCTTTCTTGCTCATGGGCTCTGGAGAGGACTCACAGATAAGTCCACACAGGGAAGTTGTGAGAGATCCAGGGCGTCGCCTGGGCCCCTGAGGCCCCACCCAGCCTTCTCATCTTTTGGAAGCAAAGCTTTGGCAAGACCTGAATTTCCAAGCAGAAGAAATACCCAGGCAGAGAGTGGGGAGGCTCTGCTGAGGCCCAAAGTTGACACCAGCCCTTGTCATTCTATAACCTCTCCTTTATCCTTACTGCCTGTGGGTTCGTGGTCCCCGGAGTCCACCCACGTGCTTTCATGAGAAGCCACGTTGACCTAGAAATCAGCCCCACCCCTTGGGTGCACTGTTCTCTTGTTCCTGAGATTGTTGTTCTTCCTTTTCATCCCTTGGATGCCTCGCAAGAATGTTAGGCTCAGAAGAACCAAGTCAGTTGGAGCTTAGTTGGACCACTAAGGAGACATGTTCCGATGAAATGCAAAATGATTCCTACTCCTGGAGTTCTACATCTGTGTAGGAAAAAGAGACCTGAAGTACTCTAAGCTTCATAGAGAGGAAATTTAGCATGAGTTTATTAAAGGAAATAAGAATGATAGTCAGCATTTGTAGAGCAATTGCCCAGCTCTTCTGATTTTCAGAGTTATTCCAAGGATAATACGATTACCAAGGCAACTCAGGGCACCTCTGTGTGGACAGAGGGCTCTGATGAGAAGAATATTCTGCCCTCCAGCTGATTCCTTGCTGTTTGTATTTCCAGTTCACTTCACTTGTACAGTCACCAGAATTAACAGGATCTCATGAAATCAGCTTTAGTGCTCTGGACACCCAGATAAGCTCGCCTTTATCACTTCTATCTCTGCAGTTTCTGATGAAACAGATGTCTGAAGGTGAAGTGCTTAGAACTTACCCCAGCACTGATCATAAGTGAAAGACATGCTCTGTCCTCATATGTGATCTCACTTTGTTTTGTTTTTAATTTTTGTTTTTTTATAGGAGTATAGCTGATTAACAATGTTGTGGTAGTTTCAGGCGGACAGCAAAGGGACTCAGCCAAACGTGTATATGTTCTCCCCCAAACTCCCCTCCTATCCAGGCTGCCATGTAACAAGGAGCAGAGTTCCCTGTGCTATACAGTAGATCCTTGTTGGTTTTCCATTTTATTTACTTATTTTTGGCTGCTCTGGGTCTTCATTGCTGGGAGGGCTTTTCTCTAGTCACAGTGAGTGAAGGCTACTCTCTGGTTGCAGTGTGTGGGCCTTTCTTTGCGGCAGCTTCTCTTGTTGTAGAGCACAGGCTCTAGGACGTGCGGGCTTCAGTGGCGGCAGCTCCTGGGCTCTAGAGCACAAGCACAGTGGTTTTGGCACATGAACTTTGTTGCTCCATGGCACGTGCTATCTTCCCAAATCAGGGATCAAACCCATGTCTCTTGCATAGACAGGTGGATTCTTTACCACTGGACCTCCAGGGAAGCCCCAATTATCCATTTAAAATATAGCAGTGTGCACATGTCTGTCCCAAATTCCCTAACTATCGTTTCCCCCCATCGTCTCTCATTTTGACTTTGGAGTGAGACAAAGCAGATTTCCCATAGCTTCTTCACTGGGACCCATGATTGCGCGATGTCCCCTCCTCATGACACTGCCACCCGTCTGCCCTCCCTTTTGTTTGGGGGAAGCAAAACAAAAGTCACAGCAGGGGCATGTGAAATCTGGGACAAAAGTGCTCTGTGTGCAGCCACTTTGCATCCTCATCTCTGGCTCAAAGAAAAGTTTTGAAACCCTGTTACTGCAATGATCACTTTCTTGTGCACTTGAGATTAAATCAACATTAAAAATCTAGCTCCCAGGCAAAAGGTTAGTCTTGGTCAAAAAAGTATTTGGGGAAACAGAAAGTCATACATTAAAACAAAGAAACTCCTAACAATTCCAAAATGGGATATACTTCCTTTCAGCAGGGACTGGATTGGTCTGGGGGGCTGGAACCTTCTCCTATTTGTGTCTCCTTGCAGGGGCCAGCCTGGTTCTTTGCCCAGAGAAAGTCCCCTTAAGGCTTTGATTCAACTGCCAGCCTGCTGGGCAGCACATTTCTTTCCGGCTGCCCCTAGGGCTGGCCCTGGATGCTGACATCAAACAATCTTTGTTTCCAATCATGCTGCAGATCTACAGAAAATAAAAAAATCCCCCAGGCCCTCTAGAAAACATTGCTTTTACATTGAGTTACGCCATGGAAAAGCACTATCAGTGAAAGATCAATTGACTTCGGTATGTCAGATAGTGGAGGAACTCAGCGGCTGATAGAAATCAGCCCACTGCTTTCAGGTCTTGCTGCATCATGACATGGCATACATCCGGTAGAACTAGCACCAGGGGTGTAGATGTGTTGGTTTGACCCCCTAGATGGAAGCTGTTTTTCTGAGTCTCAGCAAGCCCCCATTAGGTCCAGCAATTCTGGGTGGGCAGTCTTCATGATCTGTTTCAAGTTATTTTCAGACCTCAAGGCAGACACAAGGGTGTTGTGATCATCAGAGGATCAGGTTCCAGCGTTGCCCATGTGACCTCCCCAAACAGGTCTATATACCAGTCTAAGAGCAGCTTAGATAAGACCTTCTCCAAGGCTCAGATGGAAAGGTCCCATCCATCTTCCATGCTGCTGCTAAGTCACTTCAGTCGTGTCCAACTCTGGGTGACCCCTTAGGCGGCAGCCCACCAGGCTCCCCCATCCCTGGGATTCTCCAGGCAAGAACACTGGAGTGGGTTGCCATTTCCTTCTCTAATGCATGGAAGTGAAAAGTGAAAGGGAAGTCCCTCAGTCGTGTCCGAATCTTCGCGTAACGCATTCCAATTACCCCACACAATCAGCCCTGCTGCCTGAAGTAGAAAGTACCCGGGTGGACAGGTGTTGGTTTCAGGATATGATCATTCTGTCTTCATTACCCTAGGGTCTGACAGCCCCACTGCCCATCTTCCAGGAAGGAGGTGAGCAGTGGATTCCCTCAGAACCTTCTTGGGGCTGCCTGGCTTCTCTGAAGCTGATGTTCTGTCTGGTGGCCCATCTCAGCCACAGCTCATGGCTTTCTGGGCCTGGTAAGTCCTCAGTGCTCATGTCCCAGCCCTGAACTCCCCTGGGTGCTCTTCTGACCACCTTCTCAGCCCCACTACCCTTGATCACCTCTTGGCAGACAGATATCCCCAGATCTTTCCATGAGAGCTCCAGTTTACTTAAAAGAAATATTCTTCCCCAAGTGGAATTTGTTAACTGGACCTCAATTCACATGGGCCGTTTAGGTTTTTCATGAAAATCATCAAAAGTTATGCACCTTTGAGACTTGCCTGGGGGTCCAGTGGCTAAGACTCAGGGCTCCCAGTGCAGGGGGACCAGGTTCAGTTCTTGGTCAGGGAACTAGATCCCACACGTTGCAGCTAACCAAATGCAGTGCAACCAAATAAAAAAGAACATTGTGCACCTAGACAGCTGTATGGAAGTCCAACACACCTGGAGGGTACCCAGCCTGGGAGGGTACAGAAGTTGGCATAGAGCCCCAGAGGGGTCCCCACAAGCAAGGAGCCCTGAGGCCAAAGCTACATCAACTTTGTGGTAAATCTACCTCTGCCCTTACTCGGAGACCAGAATCTTAGGGACACTGAGTTTTCTGTCACTTCTGTTGGTCTATCATTATCACAAGAACAATCTGAGGAGGAGATTAAGCATGGGATCCAGAAAGGCGCACATGCAAATACCTCCCATCTCTTTCCTGGTGGGCTTTGAGATCTTCAGCATTAAGTTAGCTAACCTCACTCTGCTTCAGTTTCTTCTTCTCAAAAAACAAAAACAAAGCAGAGGTAACAGTGCCTCTTTCACAAGTGCAGTGTTGCAAATTACAGGGAGGGCATGTTTATATAACACTGGTACAAGTGTTTAACACTATTCACTCAGTGAAAGATGGTTCAGACCCCCATTCAGCAGTGTTCATTAGAGTTTGTAGACATGATTGAAATCTACCTTCTACAAAGACAAGTTGGTTATGAACTTGACAATAATTGGTATGGAGAATGCAAGCAGGTATTCAGAGGTGGTATAAATGAATAAAAATAAGATGCAAAATCGAACCACACTTAGCCTAAACCAGCAGCTGAGAATTATTTCCCAACCACAATGAGAATTATTTCCCAACCACGATGTACTGAAAATACACAATCAAGATGACAATCCAGATGACAACCATGGCTTCACACAGCAGCAACAGCAGAGGTGCACACATACCCATACAAAGCTCACAAAGCTCTCGGGCACTTTTGGCTTCCTCATGGCACACGTTCTCCTCCAAGTTCTATTCCAACCCCTAAAACCCATCCCTGGGCCAGTTGAGAATCACACTCTTTACAAGACTTCAGACAAAATACTGAATTTATTCAGCTGACTTGATGGGTCATGTTGGATAAAAGTATCATTTTCATTCGCATGATGTAAAACATACTTGAAGGAGGAATACATACATTACAGTGTTAAAAATATATATGTATGAAAGATTCATGAAGGCATTTGATACAAAACATACACAGTATGCTATTTTAATATACAAATGCTTTCAAGAAAATAGAGAAGTAAGAATTATAAAAGTAGCATCATTAAGAATTTATAAATGTTCCATTTTTCTTAAAGGTCACATTCTCATCCTTTGGGATGTACAGACATTATGTGATTTAACACAGTTTTATCCACATTCAAAACATCATGTTTCAAATGTCTGAAGCATAGCATGTACAGTACAAAATGTTTCCATAGGAACTGAACCAAACCTCACTAGTGGCAGCTGTCACATGGCTCCCAATTCATTGGTTAGCCATTTTTAAGACACTAGTTCAGCTTATCGCTATAATATTCAAGTTGTTCTATTTACCCCAAATATAAAGATTTTCATTTCTATCAGCATTTACAGACAAAGGCTTGAAGAGTTATCATACAATATATACCAATATATACCATATATACACTGAGTTAAAAGAAGTTCCTTTAGTTAAATTATTAATAGAGCCAAGAACAGTCATTGTAGGCTAATACATTATTCTTGTGATTGGTATTCCTAAAATTTTGACCAAAGTGCACAGTGAATGGAATCAGTCACTGAGAAATGATCCTTCCATGAACTCTCAGCTTCCTTAGAGTCAGGCATACCACCTGAGAAATGAGAACTTTCCAGCCGAGCTGGCCAAGGGTAGCTTCACATATCAACACACAGGAGCCACATGGAGTCACATTCATGAGTCGGAGGAGTCCCAGCCAATAAAAGTACAATTCCCTCGACAGAGATCTGTGCAGTCAGCAGAATCAGCTTCCCAGAGATCTATGAATGTTGAGTCCTAATTCAAGGCAAACACCACCAGCCATCAGCCATACTCTAGGGTTGGCGGACCCCGAACAAGGTTGAAATAGCCAGCAAGGGCCCCAAGGTCTATGTAGAGAGAACGCTGCCTCTTCAGCATCTCCGATTCCTCAGTGCTCCCAGTACACGAAGAGTCTGAAAAAGGGAACATAAATAAAAAAATAAAATGTGATCAGGGGACATGTTCAATAATAGATGCCTGTTCCCTCAACAAAAACAACACACTTTGGGCCTAATGAAACAGCATTCAAACTCTGTTGAATTATTATTAAAAAGCCATAGAATTGGGGGCTTCCTCGGTGGTCCAGTGGTTGAGACTCTGCCTGCCAGTGCAGGGGCTGTGGATTTGATCCCTGGTTGGGGAACTAAGATCCCACATGCCTCAGGGTGTAGCCAAAATTTTTTTTTAAAGCTGTAGAATTAAACATGATGGGCTAGTTTATGGGATACAGCACAGACAAAGTAATTCAAAAAAGAGTCAACAACCACAATAAATTAGTTGGACATCCTGGCCCATTTTCCAACATCCCAGATGATTCTTTTCAAATACAGGAAAGTCACAGAAGAAGCTGAGAAATGCAAACAAGCATTCCAGGCTTGACATCTGGGTTTGGACCCAGATAGAGTTAGAACATCACAGATTTCATAATAAAAATAGAAACCCTTCTCCACGCATATCCAATGTTTCTGGAATGTGTATCGTTTTTCCTAAATGGGAAGGTTTCACAGCTGGAAGAGAGATTTTTGAGCAGAGGAAGACAGAAATGCAGGTTGCCTTCAAATTCAATGTTTTATCAGTGCTGTGATGTTTTCAACCAACAGCTGGCATAGTTTACCATAACTGCATTATACAGAGTCCCACTCTTTGCCAACAGCAAAACTGTCATGCTTGATCTATTTTTAAAAGCAAACACTCTTCTGTTGCAAACAAAAGCAAGGCAGAGGTAATTCTCAAAGACAGCATTACCTCCATCTGCACTGGAAACCAGTTAGGCTTGCTGGTAAATTAGCCGATTTTTTTAAAAATTGTGACTCTTTTTTTTTTGGCTACACCCCATGGCTTGCAAGATCCTAGTTCCCTCATCAGGAATCAAATTCATGTCCCCTGCAGCAGAAGCATGGAATCTTGACCACTGGACTGCCAAGGAATTCCCAGCTAATTTTTTCTTTTTTGTGTGTATATGCTTTTGCTAACATTCTTGCTAAAATCTCTCCAACAACTTATAGCATGCAGGAAGTCACTTCAGTATTTTTTTTTAAATTTTACTTAAGTCAAGTTGATTGACAATGTTATATTAATTTCTGCTGTACAGAAAAGTAACTCAGTTATATCTATATATAAGAATATGAAAAATATTATATATATATATACTTTTTCATATTCTTTTCCATTATGCTTTATCACAGGATATTCCTGTGCTATACAGTAGGACCTTGTTGTTACCCATCCTACATATACTAGCTTGCACCTGCTAATTCTATTTGTTTTTCCAGGTGTGTTCATGAGTTCGATTAGAAGGTGGATGGAGACAGAAAAAGAAGGGAAGCCAGGGCACCGCACACTGCAGGGTGTCCATACCAGCAATGTTCTCAGGAAGCTCCAACTCCTTCCGGCTCAGCAGCCGCTTCCGCTCAAAGAGGGCAGAGTCCAAACTCTGACAGCGGGGTTGATCCTCCCTGGGGGGGGTTCAGTGCCTCGTGTTTCAGTAGGTCTGCTGCCCTAGGCCGGTGATTGGGGTTCCTCTCCAGGGCAGCCTCGATCAGCTCTCTCATACCAGGACTGCAGTCTTCAGCGATATCTTCCAAAGGAGGCGCCTGCTTGTGGATCTGTGAACAAACCAGCTCTCTTAGCATCAATGGCATGAAAATATACCCTCGACAGGACAGGTATTCTAGTTATAAGACCGGGAAAGTCTTTTGTTTTGAGGTGAATACAGCTCATACCCTTCAGTAACATTTCCTAAGGACACTGAGTGAAACCCATCTTTTGGTTAAATGCAGTCAGAGATAAACACTCGAGGTCTGAATACACAGCTTTCCATAGGAGCAATGCCCAAAGGTCCCTGTGCAGAAACTGGGAAGCGCCTGCCTCTCAATTTCTCTATAGTCAAAGGAGGGGGGTGAGTGGCAGGGGCGGCGGGGGTGGGGCACTGCGTGTTTCACTATGTGCCTGGCTGCCCTGGGGATCTAGAATCTAATTCCGTCTTTTTGGAAAGTATTCAAAGAACAGATACAACTTCCTCAGTTCAATGATTTATGCTACTCTGATGCTTTTCAGTGGTATCGTGTATAACAGCATAGCATACAATTTCTGCCTGGGCACAGCTGGATGGGTTTCCCTAGGGTGATCCCTCCATGTGGGAGAGTTAGGGTTATACTAAGCCTAGTATATGGTCAGCATACCATGGTTAGCATACTGAGCATATACTAGTGTTACCATAGAGGATGATGGTCATACTTCACCATCATCCCATCAGATGTGTGTGCTATCAGAGAGAGAGCAACTCTCCTGAGAAGTGAGATGCTCCAACCCCACACTCCCCCCGCTGCCCCCACTTACTATATACAGGTAGGAGGGGTAGGCGGAGCGCGGGTAACGCTTCACCCAGGGCGGGGTGCCCGTCTGCATGTGGATGAGAGTGGCCCCCAGGCTGTAGATGTCTGCTTTGGTCGAATGGCCCCTGCAGAGGATCACCTCCGGACTCATGTAAATCTGAAAGAGAAGCAGGAAGGTCAGTCTGACCCCCTCATGGGTCTAGGCACCGTTTCCCTAACCCAGTTCTGGAAGCTGGCACATGCCCTCACTATCCACTGCACACTCCATCCCTTGAGAACAGCATGTCACTGCTGTGTTCCCTTCAGCAAAGGGGTAGCCCTGACCCATGCAGACTCAGGCAGCTTTCCCCTGCAGCCTCACAGCACCTCTCCCCACAGACTGAACACAAGGCAGACCAGGCAGGAAGCCATCCACGGCTGAGAACACATCTGGCACTCCCACTCAAAGTTCTGCAAAGCAAGGATCGATGTTTCCTGTTCCTACTAAAACACCAATTCCTTTCGTATTTCAATGGACACTAAAATACACATCCTCATTTCATGTTTGGCATTAAAACGCCAAACTGATAATTATCTTCAGTCATCAAAAGCAGCAGAGGTCCCAGAGTATCAACACCAACTACACAGAAGAGAAGAATTTAAAGTGTAACACAGGAGGACTTCCCTGGTGGTACAGTGGATAAGAATCTGCCAGCCAATGCAAGGGACACGGGTTTGATCCCCAGTCCGGGAAGATTCCACATGCTTCAGAGCAACTGGGTCTGTGCGCTGTAAGTGCTGCAACTACTGAAAAGCCCATGCACTAGAGCCTGTGTTCCATAATAAGAGAGAAGTCACTGCAGTGAGAAGCCCGTGCACTGGAACCAGAGAAAGCCCCTCTGCAGCAACAAAGACCCAGAGCAGCCAAAAACAAATAATGTGTAACATTGGAAAAGTGATCCTAATGGGTCATTTCTATGAACCACTTCTTATTTCTACCCACCAGGGAGCCCAGTGACTAAATATTAAAGGCAGGCCATGTTCACATTGTGTAAGTTGGTTTTATGAGCCAATGCTGGAAAAGGAGGGCTCGTTTTAGAAATGGTTTCCCTAAGCAGTGTGTGTTTCTAAAAGAGAAAAAGAGCAAACATCAGTGACCTGTCTTTATGGCTGGTACAGGCAGAGTGCAGTTCCTACCCTCACTGTCAATATTTAGCTTTAACAACTTTGGATGCTGCCATGAACATGGAGAAGGGGGTGAGTATTCCCAGAATACATTTCAGAGTAAATAAAGAAAGAACTGGCTTACAAAAACTGGGGAAATTGCCCAGTTTCCCCACCTCACTTGCCTCAAGTACTTCCTACAACACACTTCCGGGCTGCCTGGGCTTGGTTCCTTTCTCTCTCTCTCTCCTTGGACTTTCTTACTAAATAAAATTGCAAAGTTGAGCAACACACTCGGTGGTCAGGACAACTGTTAACAGAGCTGCCTGCCTCCCCTCCCCCAACCCCAGGTGACTCTCCTAAGCAAGGATTAGGCAAAGTGCTACTTCTGGTGTCACCAGTGGCAGCTGTGTGCTCGCTTGGGGCCCTGGAGGGGTTGTGGGGTGGCATGTGGTGGCGGCAGATCCTTTGCCCAGAGCCCCATGGCTCCCAGTTCCTGACTCCTTAAGCTCTAGGGAGCCACAGTAGCAGGGCATGGGGTCAAGGGCACTTCCTGAAACAGGCCTGGGGGGAACCCAAGCCAGGCTCTCTGGGGGTTGAACACCCTTAGGCATGGACCCGGCAGGGTGGGGGTAGGGGGTGGGGGTGTCAAGGCCTTTACTTCCCAACACATTTATTACAAAGGGAAGGAGACTCTGTGTGTGTGTGTATATGTGTTTGTATGTCCCCACGTACTTGATGATGACATGTGACCTTATATAAGAACTTTACAAAAGGAACAAGGCTATCAAGGGAACTCTAATTACTTTTTCACATTCATTATTTCTTCTTTCTCTGTACCAGGGAATTCCAAAACAATAGTTTAAAGACAGGCTGGATTAACCCTGTATGTGCATTGCATGGCAAGGTTACAAGATCATGCCCTGAATAGGAAGGCCGTGGGTGACCAGCATCTGTATTTGGAAGCTTGGCTGGAGGGTTCAGAAGTCATCTGATCAAACCAAATGATCAAGTGCTAATGGAAGGTGAATCTGCACAGCTGACCCTGGTTAATGATGCCTTCTTGCTCTTTAAGGATGAGGGGTCAAAACAAGCTTTCTGAGAAGTGACCTCTACACCTCAACTCATCAGCACACTTCCTACCACACTACAATCACAAGTGCCAGACATACAGTAAACAAACGCGGGTGGATCAGAAGAGTTTTTACAGCTAGGAACGCCAAGGCCAATTTATCACTTCATAGAAAGCAATTAACATTTGGTGAAAATACTTCAATCCAAACTCCTATTCAGGGATAGACACTGTGTTGCTATCTCGTACTCAAACACACACTCTTCTGATAGAAAATCCCAGAAAGGAGATGTCTTTCTCCAGTTATTGCAAAATGTCCAATTTGATCATCCTGCCGGGAAGAGAAAGGTATTTTCCATCTTTAATACCATAAATAGTTTGTTTCTCAAACTGGCTCCAGGAAAAGGGGTAGGGTGTCACATATCTCAATGTCTGACAACTGCCAAAACATGCTGAAGTCTTTCCAAAGAAATCATGTCAGAAGTGTTAAGCCTTATTAGATTTTGTGCTTTGGGGAAGTATTCCCAAGATCTGGAGACTAAAATATGCTTAGAACAAAAGGTCTACAGTTTTCTGAATATTATTTTGCTCGAAAACAACTCTCCAGGATCCTCTCCCAAGTATTTTCCAGAATAAGTTCACTAATAAAAGCAAAACCAAAGATCTCTTCTGCTGCCCAAGAAAGTCTGCTTTAAGAGAGTTAAGAAAAGGCTTACACAGCATGGATGGGAGGAGGGTTTAGGGGAGAATGGATACATGTGTATGTATGGCTGAGTCCCTTCATATTTACCTGAAACTACCACTGCATTTATTAATTGGCTATGCCCCAATACAAATTAAAAAGGTTAAACTTTGAGGGGGAAAAAAAAGATTAAAAAAAGGCTTACAAAATCCCAGCCTAAAATGCAGACAATTCTTTTTGCAACTGTGTGCATACGTGTACTCTGTCACTTAGTCGTGTCTGACTCTTCGCAACACTTTGGACTATAGCCCACCATGCTCCTCTGTCCATGGGATTTTTCAGGCAAGAATACTGGAATGGGTTGCCATTTCCTCCTCCAGGGGATCTTCCCAACCAGGGATCGAATCCACATCTGTGTCTCCTGCATTGCAGGCAGATTCTTTACCGCTGACCCACTGGGGAAACTCTTGCACTGCAGCTGAGTGCAATGCAATACATTTACTAGCTAAAATAAAGTTTATCTTTTGATTAACACCAGGACTGACCTGGTAATCTGGAGGCAAAGATTCAGCAACTGCCCCCTCTTCACTTCCTGAGGGCACTTTCAACAGAGAAGGGCATGGGGCTGAGGGACTCTGATAGCTAAACACCTCATCGTCATGGAGATGGGCCAGGAAGGCAGATTCTACCCCCATGTACCTTCCCAGATGCAACCAACCCCACACCCATCATAACTGACTGTGAACTAAACAGCTGGTCATTTATTAATAATCCAGGTAAACTTAAAACAGGTCCTAACTCCAGAATGGAGTCCTTGTTGGCTTTGTCTTGGGTTCCATCCCTTGCATACACAGCAGCCTGAACACTCAGATGTCCAACAGTCACTCACTACATGAATCAACTATGCAGCCTAATAATGTGAATGCTAAATATATTATTTGAAAGCTCATGAATGCGTTTCTCTGAACCTCATTTAGATTCAGAAGTTTTGTTTTTGTTGTTTTTGTTTCACAAATAAGTTGAATATTATAGTAAGCTTATACCTTCAAATAAGATTCATTCGTGCTCCAATAAATGAGAGTTAAGAGTCCAGGGATTAAAGAGAGGCCTAAAACATCAGATCTCAATAAATATTGTTTTTAATGATCATGACGATTATGGCTATAACTGAACCAAAGCAGTAATACTGTTATACTGAAAATGTACATACTAGTTACACAGCAGTTAAACCTCAGACTATAGACTCAGAAAAAACTAGATTCGATTCCCTGATCTATCAGTAGCTGAATAACTTTGGGCACTTTATCTTAACCTCTTCAAGCTTATTTTTATTTTAAAATGGTAATAATAGTATTTCCCTATGATAATAGTATTGTGAGGATAAAATGCTGCTGCTGCTGCTGCTAAGTCACTTCAGTCGTGTCCGACTCTGTGTGACCCCATAGACGGAAGCCCACCAGGCTCCCCATCCCTGGGATTCTCCAGGCAAGAACACTGGAGTGGGTTGCCATTTCCTTCTCCAATGCGTGAAAGTGAAAAGTGAAAGTGAAGTCACTCAGTCGTGTCTGACTCTTAGCGACCCTATGGACTGCAGCCTACCAGGCTCTGCTGTCCGAGGGATTTTCCAGGCAAGAGTACTGGAGTGGGGTGCCAATGCCTTCTCCAGAGGATAAAATAATATAATCCAAATAAAGTGTTAAAATGAGCACGCGAAACAGAGTGAATGCTCATTAAAAATGTTCCCATGATAATGATTTAATGTAATGGATTTCTTCCCCTTCTTTGTCCTTTCTGCAGTAATGATAGAACATATTGCCAGACTGTGCTGGTGGTCCAGCGGTTGAGAATCAGCCATGCAATGCAGGGAATGTGGGTTTGATCCCTGGTCAGGAAACTAAGATCACACATGCCTCAGGGCAACTAAGCCATGTGCCACAAGTACTGAGCCCCCTGGCTCTGGAGTCTGAGCACAACAACTAGAGAGAAGCCCATGCATCACAAGGAAAGACCCCAAATGCCACAATTAAGACCCCAGGACAACCAAACATAAATAAATACTAAAAAAAAAAAAGCTATTGCCCGTTTTCAGATGAACATAATTACCTCTGTTCCACGGAGGTCCTTAGGAAAATAGATCTCTTCAGTCATTTGGACACTTAGACCAAAATCCACCAAAACAGCTTTTGTGGACATGAAAACAATGTTGCTAGCTATAAAGAGAGGAGAAATTTTAGTAAAAAATTGTGTATCTATCCATAAGCAAAATGGAAACATTATTTAAATTGGGTTGCAAACAACGATACATTGAAATGCTTCCTTTATTGAAATGAGGGAAAGGTGAACGTGGGTGCGAGTTTAGGTAAAAATCACTTCAGATTTGTCAAGAATTCAGTCAAAGTGGATACAAATGAAGGCAGTCATTAATAATTGTCAAATGACAATAGCCAAGACATGGAAACAAGCCAAGCATCTATCAATGGATGAACTGGATAAAGAAGATTTATACATATGCAAATTTGGTGATATACTTATACACATATAAGTTGTCTGATACATATTAATATAATGGGATATTATACAGCCATAAAAAAGAAGGATATCCTGCTATTTCTGACAACATGGATGAACCTTGATGGCTAAATAAATCAGACAGAGAAAGACAAATATCATACAATCTAACTTGTATGAGGAGTCTAACAGAGAAAAAAGCAAGCAAACATAGAAACACAGAATAGACTGGTTGCCAGGGGTGGGGGTAAAGAGAATTTGGGATGGTGGTAAAAAAGGTACAAACTTCCAGTAATGAGATAAAAAACTTCTGGGACTGCATGTCCAGAAGTCATGTATAGCATGGTGACTATAGTTAACAACTGCTGTTCAGTCGCTAAGTGGTGTCTGATTCTTTGTGACCCCATGGACTGCAGCTCTCCAAGCTTCTCTGTCCTCCACTATCTCCTGGAATTTGTTCAAATTCATGTCCACTGAGTCAATGATGCTATCTAACCACTTAATTCTCTGCCACCCCCTTCCCCTTTTGCCTTCAATCCTTCCCAGAATCAGGGTATTTTTCAATACTGTATGGTATTTTTGTAAGTTGCAGATTTTAAAAGTTCTCACCACACAAAAAAATTAAAAATACATGAGATGGATGATGTGTTAACTAACCTTATCATGATAATCATTTTGCAATATATACATGTATCAGATTACTACATTGTACATCTGTTATATTATCAGTGATTATTATGTTATATTGTCAATTATTTCTCAATAAAGGTGGAAAATATTTTTTATATTTTATATACTGTGTACTATTATCAAGCCACTTTCTGAAACTAAAAAGTAAAATTCCCAACTTTTCTCAGTACTAGTTTTGCTAGCCCAATTTATGCTTAGATATTAAGGATTCAGAGTGGACCTCTCCTATGTATTTCCCCACAGTCTCTTACTCTTAGAAAGCAGTCATGCTCATGCTTAGTTGCTCAGTTGTGTACAACTCTTTGCAATCCCATGGATTGCCAGGCTCCTCTGTCCATGAAATATTCCAGGTAAGAATACTACAGTGGGTTGCCATTTCCTTCTCCAGGGGTTATTCCTGACCTCATGCCATCAAGGACCTTTATATTGAACAGAAGAGCCCATCTGCCTAAAGTCCAGCTAGTCTGTTTAAGCCAAAAAGGGACACATCCAAAGATAACTCACGTTTAATGTCATGGTGGATCACTTTCTTTGAGTGCAGAAAATCAAGTCCCTTGAGAACATGTTTTGTCACCCAAATTATCTCAAATTCTCTCATGGGTCCACAGCTCTCCAGTTTCTCCAGGACAGACCCTCCTTCGCCTGCTTCCATGAAGAGATGAACAGTTTCACCCCATAGAACGGCACCATATAACTCAGCAATGTTCTCGTGCCGGAAGCAAGCCTGGATTTCCACGTCAGATGGCTTAAATTGGTCTACTGGGATCTAGAACACAAAAGCACAAGGAATATCCTCAACAACCCCAGGATAATGAAAAATATACACAATATAGGTCAACTTACAAACCAGAAGGCAAACAAATGCCCTCAAGGATACTCTGATGTATTATGAAATGGTACTCCTGAGTAAAGATAATGTTTACTTGGGATCTGCCTTTACATTAATGTCTGCATAAGGTGAAAAAATTCAAAATAAGAAAATAAAAGACAAAATAATAAAATGGTACTTTCATTTAGAGTAGAGACACCCAATGAAAGAATTGTTCGTGACTGACCCACAGAAGGTAATTTCCCATCTGTTATATATGGAATTTCTATGATACCTAGATTTTGGGTCATTATTTTCAGTCTTCCTTGTCATAAAATACTGTCTCTAGTCTCACAGATCACATTCTATCAATGCATTTAAATAAGCACTGACCGTCTATTCTACGGAAAATCAATAGTCATTAATAAAGAAAGAAGTAACTCTTACATGACCGGAATGCCTCCAAAATAAACTGTTAGATTGAAGTAGGCAAGATGCAGAAATGCATATATTATGTTCCCATTTGTAAAAACATATTCCACTATACAGACACATGTCCATAGAAATTTTCTGGAAGGACATACAAGAACCCATTAATGGTAACTGCTGCAAGGAAAGGGGTCTCATTCTTTAGCCTGCATCCTTATGAACTGTTTGGGGTTGTTAATCATCTTACATGTTTCTCTTTTTTAAGAAAACACACGGCTTAAAAATTAAATATAAGGACTGCAAGGAAAATAACCCATAAATCTATTTGCCATGTCTTTTGTGATAAAACTGAAAAACAGAACACTTTCTGGCTCTAAGAGCTTTAAAAGATGTCTCCAGATTTTTTTTTTTAACTTGGACATATCTCTTTCTAGATGCAACCTTCAAATAACTACTATATTACTGCCTTTTTCTCTTTTAATAACAGATGCTCTGGGTCAACCTTTATGGAGGCACAAACGAGGCCCTCATGACGAAAAGAGTGACTGAGATGATAGTGTCATTATTTTCTATTTTGTTTTTTGTTAAATCAAAAGTGAGTCTGTTTCATTGCCCTTAAAAAACTTTAAAGTGTAACAGACATACACAAAAATGCAAAACAGATTATCACACTCAATGAATTTTCAACTGAACACACCCATGTAACCACCATGTAGATCAGGAAACAGAACTTCACCAGCATCCCTGAAACCCCGATGACCCCTACCTGTCACCACTCCCCAGGGACACCCACAGACGGGATTTCCAACAGGTCTGTTTGGGCCTTTATATAGGGTTGGCCAAAACGTTCCTTCAGGTTTTTTCATACGATGTAATGGGAAAACCTGAACAAATGTTTTGGCCAACTCAGTATAAGTGGAATCTCATAGAACAGATCCTGTTTTGTGTCCAGCTGTTCTAGCTTCACCTAATATAGATTTATCTACATCATTGCAGTTGTTAAGTCGTTTCTTCTCTTTGCTGGACAGATTGCATTGTATAAATATACCACATTTCAATATCTGCAAACTTTCCAGTTTGGGGATATTGCAAACAGTGCTGCTACGGACACTCCAGCATATGGCTTCTGGGGATTGTGGAGGCATGCCTACTGGTTAGGCACCTGCAGGAGCAGAATTGCTGGGTCATAGGGTGTGTGCCTGCTCACTTTGGTAAATCAGGCCAGTATTCCAAAGTAAGGGCACCTCAGCAGGTGCTTAATGTTTAATAAGAAGAGATAGGGTGTCTTCAATACTGGTCTATTTAAACTTAGCCTTTGGGGACTTCCCTGGTGGTTCAGTAGCTAAGACTCCATGCTCCCAATGCAGGGGGCCCAGGTTCAATTCCTGGTCGGGGACTAGATCCAGGATGCTGCAACTAAGAGTCCTCATGCCAAAGCGAAGATCCCACATGCCACAACTAAGACCCAGTGCAGCCAAAATAAATAAATAAATATTTTAAAAATAAATAAATAAGTTCAGCCCTTTATTCTGTAGTTCTGAGAAGTCTTGTGGCTTTCCGAACAGCATCTACTTCCCTGCCTAGTCCCCTCCTCTGTGGGTGAGATTAAAAACAGCAGCAAATAAATTTGCTCTTGCAGGAGAGCTTCCCTCCCCGATCCTACCACAAGAACGATGCAGGCATCCAAGCTGGCACTAAGTAAGCTAGTACCTTCTTTTTTATCAGCGCAAACTGACTAAACTCAGCTATTGTACGTAAGTAGACTTGGGGGTTGAATGACCCCAGGTAGGAAGTCTATCTATAAAACACAGATGCTTTGTTGGACTGAGCACCCTCAAACAAGAGGCAGTCAAAGGGTAGCCAGCTCTGAGTAAAGAAACACACAAAAGCCCCAACGCCAACACTCAGGGCACCGTGTCTGGTTATGCAGTACATACCAATTTACAGGCCATCCTTTTCTTAGTCTTTATATCTTGTGCTAAGTACACTTTCCCAAATGCCCCCCGAGGAATGAAATCGGAGCCAATGTTCCTGTAGGTCAGCTTCCAAGGGATGAGCAGAACATCAGAGTCTATTTGGTAGCGTCCATTCTGAGGAGTGATTACCTACAACAAAGCAAACATGCAGGAGGGTGAGAATTTCAGCAAGGTTCTCTTCCAAGACCCACCCTTCAGGAACTGGTTATGTTAGAACACATTCTTACACGCAGTGTTAAAAATGAATGTCACTGTATGTAATCCTAACAGTGTACAGAGGCTATATTTAGAGCTTCAGCAAGACAGAGAAAGCATGTAACAGAAACACGTCACTGGCCAGACCTGATCATATTTCTATCTGCATGTGAGTAATTCATTGCGAAAGAGAACTTTAAAAATGGTTTATCTAAGGCACCCTGATTGTTGTGACCAAAGGGCTGAAAATAAAGATTGCAGAAATGTAAACTGTACACGCAAGCTGACTGGTTTCCAATTAAAATGTGCTAACCTGTTAGTCTGCATAACCATTACTCAGAGATGATGCACATAGAGAGAGTGCGGAAAAGAACTGATGATCACAGAGGATTCTGGGAACCAATGTGTCTTGCCAAAGCTGTAAGCTGACATAAATAAAGCAAGGGCAGAATTATCTCTCATCTACTCACTCATTTAATGTTTACTGAGGGCAGGATATGTGCCAGGTTCTATGTTTGGTGCTGAGGAGGCAAGAACAAGAGACAGACAGTCCCTGAGCTCCGAGTGCCAGCAGACACTTTGAACAAGATAGCTGACTCAAAAACTGAGAGCCACAACCTAAGATGGATAAAGAAGATGTTGTCCATATATATGCAATGGAATACTACTCAGCCAGGGAAAAGAATGAAGCAATGCCATTTGCAGCAACACAGACAGACCTAGAGATGATACAAAGTGAAGTCAAACAGAGAAAGACAAATACCACATGATATCATTTACATGTAGAAACTTAAAAAAAAAAGATACAAATGAACTTATATACAAAGCAGAAAACAAACTTATGGTTACCAAAGGGGAAATGGGAGAGGATAAATTAGGAGTTTGGGATTAACATACACACATTCCTATATATAAAATAGATAACCAACAGGGAGCTACTGCATAGCAAAGGAAACTCCACTCAATATTTTGCAATAATCTACAAGGGAAAAGAATCTAAAAAAGAATATACAGCATAACTGAAACACTTGGCTGCATACCTGAAATGAATCAACACTGTAAATCAACTCAAATAAATAAATAAAAATAATAACTAAAAAATTAAGGGACAGATATCTCAATAGCAGTATGGGTTATAAGGGTATGTACCCATGTCAAAACTCATCAAACTGGATATTAAAGATCTTTGTATTCTGTGCGTGTGTGTTAGTCACTCAGTCATATCTGACTCTTTGTGACCCCATGGACTATAGCTTGCCATGCTCCATTGTCCATGAAATTCTCCACGCTAGAATACTGGAGTGGGTGGCCATTTCCTTCTGCAGGGGGTCTTCCTGACCCAGGGATTAAACCTGTGTCTCCTTCATTGCAAGCAGATTCTTTACCATCTGAGCCACCAGGGAAGCCCTCTGTGTATTCTACTGCATAGAAAGTCTATCTCAATTTTTAAAGAGTGAAAAATTAAAGGGAGAAATAATAATAAATAAAATGAAAACAAGTTAATAAGTTCACGAGAGAGGTGACCTGGAGCACATTCCTTTTTTAAAAAAAATGGTGTGTGGTTTTTTTCAAGGGCTAGAATCCCAAATATACAGGTTTTACCTACAAGTCATTAGTAATATTATGACTTCGGGAATTATGAGACTATTAAAGTAACACAAAGTTATTTCAAGAACGGAAGAGGCTGCAGGGGAATGTGGATCACGTGGGCGAGAAGATAGCGATTCATCTCCAGACCCACTGGGCTGCTTACTTGACCCTGCTCTGGGAACAACTCTGGTGACGGTAAGGGTTATTCATTCAGGACCCATTATTGCTAATCGTAGCTACGCCCCACAGACGTGTGCACTATTAGTCAGGGGATGAAACAGAGAAAGATGCTAATACTTAGAAATGTGAAGTTACTGACACTCAAAACTTCAGCATTTACTAAGCATGGCCGCTGTGCAAGACCCGAGGGGGACCATAACTAAGTGGAGACCACGGTCTTGCCAAGTTTGAAATATGACCTCATTTCAAGAAGCGTCACCTCATTCCTGGAGGCCCCTTCTACAGGAGGCTGGGGACACAGTGGGTTTAGTCCTCAAGACAGAGCTGTGCTCTCGGCACTCGGCTGCACTGGTTTTACTGCCTCTTCTTTGTTATTAAATATTTACAGATACAATTGCTCTTGATTCTCCAGGGCTCACTTCAGGGTTTAAGCAGCCTTCGAAAAAAAAACATCTTACTTTTTTTTAGGTTTGGTTTTTCTTTTTTAATCACTGAAGTATCGTTGATTTATAATGTTGTGTTAGTTTCAAGGGTTCAGGATGGCGATTCAGTTACATAAACACATATATATTCTTTTTGAGGTTCTCTTCCATTATAAGTTATTACAAGATACTGAGTAGAATTCCCTGTGCTATATGGCGGGTCCTTGTTGTTTATCTATTTTATATGTAGCAGTTTGTACATGCTAACCCCAAACTCCTAATTTCTCCCTTTCCCCTCACCTTTCTCCTTTGGTAACCATGTTTATTTTCGACATCTGTGAGTCTGTTTCTATCTTGTAAATAAGTTCCTTTGTATCATGTTTTTAGATTCCACATATACATGACATCATGGGATATTTGTCTTTGATTTCACTTGAAAGTTTTACTTTTATTCAACTCAAATCTGCTTTAACCCACTCTGGCCCAGTGTCCACTTAGCTAAGAGGATGAGTAATAATACTAGCCATCTGCTGAGTGCTAGCTCTGGGCCAGGCACTGTGCTGAGTACTTCACACACTAACACATCAGTTTTGCACAAGTCTGTGATGTAAGGACTCTCTTTATCTCCAATTAGAGATGAAGAAACTGACTTGAAGAGGTTAAGGAACTCAGTAGGCAGTGACAGAAGCAGGTCTGTCTGACCTCAAGCCACAGCTCTTATTCTTTAGATAAGCGCCTTCAGTTTTCCAGAGGTTGTAATTAAAGTTGAACCCAGTGACCAAATGCCTAATTTATAGTTCACTGAGATGGCTTGGCCTTCTCCTCTTTAGATCAAATACTGCAGTTCCTTCACCCCAGTTTACCATTCCCCACATTCTTCTCTGAAAGCCCTGAGAGTTCTCCATGCCACCTCTGATGACACACCCTGAATGTGCAGGGTGATACACAAGTGTTGGCCAGTGTGTGGTTCTGCAAAGTCCTGGGATCTTCCCAAGCCCTAGACCTTCCCTATCTGGGTTTGAAATATTTTCCCCCTTCTTCTTCTTTCTAGCAGCCCAAGTAAATAATCTTCTGGAAATCTCTGTTGTCCATTATCTCTGTCAACTCTTCCATGTACTAAAGCCACATTCAAGCGCAGACATTGGAGGCAAGCTGTCCGTGCGTGTGCGTTTGCGCGCTCTCAGTGGCTCAGTCATGTTCAACTTTTTGCAACCCCATATGGACTGTCACCCGCCAGGCTCCTCTGTCCATGAGGTTCTCCAGGGAAGAATACTGGAGTGGTTTGCTATTTCCTTCACTTGCTGACCCAGGGATCGAACCCACATCTCCTGTGTCTCCTGCATTGACAGGCGAATTCTTTACCATTGCATCACCTGGGAAGCCCCTACGCTGTCCATTTATTCATGCCGATCACTGCCACTGGCATGACACATCAGCAGCCCAGAAACAGAATTTGAGTAGGTAAGTCAGTGAGAATGATTCCATAAGGGTGATGTGGTAGCTAGAAAATGGATGGGACCTTGGGCTACATGAAGAGAGATAAGGGATCTAGAACAAAGGCCAAGCTGGCTCTGTGCTCCCCTGCTGGTCCCACAGCAAAGGGACAGCCAGGTTCAAGTTCTGGGCTGTAAGATGGGCACTGGCTGGGGCCTGAGGCCCAAGGAGGAAGAAAGTTAACAGCACAGAGCACAGGAAGGGGTAGGCACACCCAGGGGTGATGGGGAAAGAAGAGGGAAGACGTGCGGGACGAGGGAAGAAGAGGGAAGACGCGCAGTTCTGTAAACACTGGAAGGACTGTCGTAAGGAAGGAGAGTGACAACCACAATGGCCTGTGTCCTTTCAACACTCACAATGTGCACACAGGTCACTTGCAATCATTTGTCCCAAACAACCATGTGGAGTGAATGTGGCCATTTACCGATTTTACAAATGAGTAAATGGAGGCTGCAGAGGTTGCAGTAGCTGGCTTGGTGTCACCTAGTCCATTTCAGAGCTGAGATACATGCCAGGCACTTTAACTCAAGCGCCTGCTCTCTTCACCACTACTCATCATATACCTATGAGATTCATCCCATTTTTATGGCCAAGAAGTAGGGCTAGGACTAAGGGGGCTCACAGATAAATGTTTGTGCCATCTAAGGAAGGACTTCTCTGCAATCAGTTGGCCTGGTATGACCATATACGCCCCAGAATATGATGCATGCTTTGTCACAGGTTTCCAAGCAAAGGCGAAAATGCCCCAGCAATTATTGGAGATGATGAATGGAGTGAGCCAAGCCTCCGAGAGACAGCTTGATTCAAGTATCTTTAAGGTTTTTTAAGACTGAGAACCCGGGAATCTGTGACTCAGCCCTGAGGAGCAGCACTCAGCATCACACACCCACACCTCTGAGTGAGCTCCTTGGGGATCTTCAGCTTCCCAATAATCACCCAAGAGTTGAGTGTTGAGAACTCATTTTAGGCTGTTAATCCCCAGATGTGGGTGAGAGTTGGTCTAGATTATAGGTAACTTGTAGCATCTCATACAAAGCAATCCCTGGCTTAGAGTCCTCACGTTTCTTCCCCAGGTCCTGTGGATGTTGGAGGAATCTCTATAAATATTACTTTTAGGAAAATAGCAGCTACCTGCACACACATGCAGACCACCATTTCACATGCCTGTGCTTCAGTTTATTTTTGTAATTCCTGGGCCCTCCACCCTGTCTAATTCCATGGTGCTGTGATTGTTAGTTGCCAGCAACACATCATGTATCTATGCCTCCAATCTCACCACCTGGAACATTCTCTGCTCTCCATCCCCTTCATCTGGCTGATTCCAACTCGGTAATTAAAACATCACTTCCTCTTGGGGGGAATTCCCCTGGCAAGGCAGTGGTTAGGACTCAGCAGTTCCACTTCACCAGGGCCTGGGGTTCAATCCCTGGTTGGGGAACTAAGATCCTGCAAGCTGCGTGGTGTGGCCAAAAACAAGGGGGAAAAAAATTTATTTTTTAATTCCTCTTGGAGGCCTCTCTGATATTCTCCCTTCCTCCTATCAATCCTCATGGTTATGTGAGGTATCTTGCCTAACCATTCACCTGATCAGGGTATAGCTGTATTGAGAAATATTACACTGCATTATAACTACATGTTTACTTGCCTCCTTCAGCACACAGAAAGCGACCAGGAAACACAGACTGTATTTCTAGCACCTGAAAAAGCACCTCATGCCCTGTAGATGTTTGAGCTCTGTCTAGCAAACGAATGGACAAATCCTGGAAGGAGAGCATGTGGTCCATATGAAGGTATACTTGGAACCAACGTGTTCACTAGATGATTAGCCATCATCTTGCAAAGCAGAGAAACAGCATTTCCCCGAATTCCCTTCTGCACATTCCCAATTCTGTGGCCCATCTCTCATCAGTCTGATTGGCCAAGGGAAAGAAGGGAAGTCTCTACATATTTACAAGCAAAAACAATGTGTTTATTCTGTATGGTTTCCTTTAATATAGTCATTTTAACAAGTGTGTATGCAAAAAAGAAACACATAAACCATTATGTTTCTGATCATAGACATATATGTTATTTTGAACCAGAGTTCTCCAGCTATATTTTAGCTAAGACAAACAGGTATGACCCCTAGTTCAAATTATGACTTCCCATGTATGAAAAGAAGCACTCTTCTCAAGACAAAGTATCAAATACAGTTTGGCATATCCAGATCAAAGCAAGTCATACACAATGCAAAACGTAACATTTACCTTTTTTTGTAAAACGTGATTTTGCAATCTTGCTGGCAATTGAGCTATAGGTGAACACAGCTGGCTTCTAACAAAACAATTCACTACATAGCTGACCTAAATCACTGTGTTGTTTTGAACTGAACAAATGCGGTACACAAAATAATAATTAAATACTTGGTACAGACTCTACTTGTTCAGCACCACCCTCCACATATTAACTATCTCTCCATTTATATGCACCAAAGGAAACTGAGGTGCTTTCATCATCAGTAAGCATGTTTTGCAAGTTCCCACCCACTCCTTTGAGAATTGTTCTTTTCCAAAAATTAGATCACCTTTAGCCAGCACCTACATTCACCTTTGACACACTAAGAGACTAACCACACCCCAATACATCACCTGATCTTCTATTGTGGCAACTAAGTGTTGTCACAATATTTTGGATTATTTGCATACTTAGGATAACTAAACAAATATATCCCTTGTTATTCATACCTCACCAATTAAAGAGAGAGCATCTCTGGATAACTACTTACTGCCCACAAACTACATTTCTACAAGAACTGAATTTACCCAGCATTAATACTATGATGTTTCAAGATGTAACAAAAGAGGAGCACAAAAATTCAGCCTTCAAAATTGTTAATTAAACAGAGCATTCTTTGACATAAATTATAGCAATATTTTTTTGGATCTGTCTCCTAAAGCAAAGGAAATAAAAGCAAGAATAAACAAATGGGGCCTAATTAAACCTAAAAACTTTTGCACAGCAAAGGAAACCAAGGACAAAACACAGACAACCTACTGAACAGGAGAAAATATCTTCAAATGATACTACCAATAAGGAAAGGGTGAATATTCAAAATATACAAATAGATCCTACAGTTCTTCAACATCAAAAAAATAACAACCCGATTAAAAAATGGGCAGAAGACCTTAACTGACATTTCCCCCAAGAGGATATGTAAATGGCCAATAAGCACAGGAAAAATGCTCAACATCTCTAATCATTGGGAAATGCAGATCAAGACTACAATGAGATATCACCTCACACCTGTAAGAATGGTTATCATTGAAAAGAGCATACGCGGCAAATGCTGCTGAGGATGTGAAGATAAGGGAATCCTCCTACACTGCTGGTGGGAACGCAGGCTGGTGCAGCCACTATGGAAAACAGGATGGAGGTTTCTCAAAACCCTCAAAAGAGAACCACCATATTCCCAAGCAATTCTACTCTTGGGTATATATCTGAAAAAATGCAAACAGTAATTCAGTCAGACACATGCATCCCAGTATTCTCAGCGGCATTACTTTCAACTGCCAAGAAATGGAAGCAATCTAACCATCTGTCAACACATGAATGGATAAAGAAGATGTGGTACACACACACTGGAATACTACTCAGTCATAAAAAAGAATGGAATTTTGCCATTTGCAACATGGATGGACTTGGAGGGTATTATGCTAAGTGAAATTAAGGCAGACAAACACAAACACTGTATGATATCACTTATATGTGGAATCTAAAAAATAAAACAAATTAATAAATATTAAAAAAAGAAACAGACTCATAGAAAATAAACTAATGGTTAACAGTGGGGCAGAGGGAAAGGAAGAGGGTAGAGGATTGAGAGGTACAAACTATTATGTGTAAAATAACCTATAAGGATATACTGTGTAACATAGGAAATATAGCCAATATTTTAAAATATTATACATGGAGTATAACCTTCAAAAATTGTGAATCATTATACTGTACACTGTAACTTATATAAAATTATAAACTATACTATATTATATATATATAAAGACAAAGTCTTTATTTCCCTCTCACATGAGTCTCAAAGCCTTTCTCTTTGACTTAATTGACAAGTGAGCTCTTTAGTGAATCATGAAATTAAAATTCATTCTTCTTAATTACCTATCTGTAGAACTACTTCTAAAATAATGGATAAGATTCTTTAAACGGAACTTTTAATGAAGGCTGTATTTTTTGCATCTTTCACATGGAGGTCATTATTACAGATATTCCATTTTTAAAAACGGTACCTGGCAGCCAGTCTGAACAACATTCAAATCCCACTCAGCGTTAAATGTAGCAGGAGTAGGAAAGTGAACACACAGCACTCAACTGATGAGGGAAAAAACGTACCATATTTAACAAAATTCCAGATTCTTGAGGTCGGCATCTGTATAAACGCTTCGCAGTGTTGGATATGTGGTTTGCAAAAGCAAGCAAGTCTTCCACGGTCCCATATCTGACTGAGGACAACCAGGGCCCCTCCTGCCCACTGAGCAGCAGAGACTCAGACCGCTCCTCCTCGTTGTGGTTGCTGTCCTGACACATGGTCAGCAGACTGGGTTCATAAACCGCTGGCTCTTCACTTGCATAAAGATTTTCCATAATGTCTATCACATCGGACACATTCAAATGTTTCATTAATAAATCGAGTTCTTCTTTGTTGTCACTCCCGGTGCTCATGAACTCCATCACTGTTGGGCCCTCCAAAGAGTCTGCAGAAGAAAGCGCGACTACTTACTTTACTGTGTTTGTATTTGCGATCAATAGGAAACTGACAAGATTGACTGGGTACAGGCTTCTATGTGCTTTTGTTCATAAAATAACGGCTTCAGCCACAGGGTGTGTGAGGTCAAGTGCAGAGACAGTGAAGAAGGGACCTGAGATAACCTTTAATCTGGCGCTGACTTTACAGAGAGGAAACCTGAGATCCAGTGAACTCACTAGCTACCCACTTACTCACTGAATTGCTGGCATCAGCTGTAGCCTCTGAAAATAAATGTTCACTAAACCCAAGTGTGAATTTGAGGAGCAGGAGCTGAAGCACCTGGTTCTTGACAGTTTTCAACCTGCTGCTCTCCCAAAAGGGGCAACCCTTTCTGCATGATCTCTGTGACTTTTAGGCCTTGGGTGAATTTAAAAAGAAAAGAAACTCTCTTGGAATTCCCTGACAGTCCAGTGGTTAGGACTCAGCCCTTTCACCACAGGATCCCGGGTTCAATCCCAGGTCGGGGAATGAAGATGCTTCAAGCCAGATGGTATAGCCAAAGATAAATAAATACATAAAATAAAAATAGAAATACACTTAAAAAAAAAAAAAGAAATTCCTTTACCAAATTCAGGAGCTAGCTTTGCAAATCAAATTCAGGTTTTGAAGCCAGAAGCATCTCAAATGGATTTTAATCTAAGCAAATTTGGTGATGGTAAATCAAGTTTCAGGAATAATTCTGATGCAAATAAATTAAACGGCTCACTTAGAAGGAAGACAGCAAACCTCTAATCCTCCTTCTGCTGAGGATGGCTATGAGAAAGGAGAAGATTCTTTTAACCTGTAATCAGCTGTCCCCTCCTGTGACCAGAACTCTTTAACGGGACAAAGCATGCATCTCACAGACTCAAGAGGGTTCATTTAACATCTAGAACAATGACTCTCTAGAAGTTGTGGTAAGAGGCCAGGGCAACCAAATCTATCATAAGCAAGACACAGACAAGGTCAACTAAGTCTGCTTAGCCAAAACTGTACTTCAGTTTTTTACACACATCAGGAGCCATACTTGGGGATCTGTAAATGAGAAAATGAAGAGAAATGAAGGGTAAACAGTGAGGCTGTAACCCAGGATTTTGGAACAATCCCATCCCAAAGGGTTAAAGATAAAAGGGCTTAAGGGACCTAAGAAAATAGAAAGGTATGTATATCTACTTAAACTACTGCACTCCTGGAAGCAGCCTCTCTCTGAGAGATGTTTCAGGTTCTTAAAAGCATAAACCTTCAATGCACATAGGGATAAATAAAAGCCACAGGCTCCCATCAACCCGGAGCACACACACCAAACCTAGGGAAATATTCCACCTCAGGGCTACCTGTCCACAGACCCAGACACAGACCTCTTGGTGAATTTCACTTGAGAAATGAACCATGCAATTTTGTGCCATTATTAAGTTACTGGGGGATCAATTTCTGCTCTACAAACAGTGTCTGGGATAAGAAGGTAAGATCCTGCAGTCTGACACGCCACCTAGACTCAGACTGCAGGGGATCCAATCTCTAGCCTCTCCTTTTCTGTCTGCCGATCTTGGGCAAGTACTTTACCCACGGAGCCACCTGCGAAGCCCTCGTTAACCCCACTGCACATCAACGTTCACCATCTGTAAAATGCAAGTAATAACAGCAAGTCCTTCATAGGTGGTTGTGAGGATCAAAGGAGCTCAAGAGCACAAGGTGCTAGGTGCAGAGTTTGGTACACAGTGAACCAACTGTGTCTTTTGCAGCTGCTGTGATGTGCATGAAAGCAAAGGACCGAGTCTGATTCCTGGCTTTGCAGATACCTCAACAGAGCAGCTTTCTTATCTGCAAATGGGATGTGGCTACCTATTCCCCCACTTCTTTGCAGCAAGGTTTTAAAGATTGTTTCTAAAATAAGAGACAAAGAAAAAAATAGAAACCTATGAAATGTTTTGATGGCTGTTAGTTGCATCTAGAGAGCAAAGGAAGCCCCCCTCTCTGAGACCTAGCGGGTCTTTGAGGAAGACTGATTTAAGCTCTTGGAGTCTGTTGAATTCTGAAAGGAATTTCTTAGGTTAATGGAGGAACGTTCAACTTGGGTTTCATGAGGCTGTTTAGTTGCAGTTTCTACTTGCAAAATTTACAGGGAAAAAAAAAAAAACGGAATTAAAACAAAAACAGCCCAATTTAGGATCCCACTGGCTAAAAACTTCCAAAGCTGCTAGGTTTACTTCTCAAAAGGCTGGCCAGAGAGAAAATAAAGTTCCCAGGGGTAACAGGGCTAAAGAAAGAGAGAAAAAGGTACATACAGTTTACAAGTCAGCTGATCCAGAGAGTGGAAAGGCAGGTTTTGGTTCTTATATTCTCCAGAAAGTCTGGAGCACTTATATGTAAAACCTAAGAGGTGGAAACGCACACACCCGTAAACTGGAAGCTAGAGGAGGGAGGGAAGGCACAGAAGGAGGACAGCGAGGTGGAGGAGTGTGTCTTCTGTGCCACTAATTCCTTAGCAACGCCACCCTCCTCTCAAGCAAATCTGTGTGCTCCCGAGGCAACCCTGATGACCAGCCCATCCACTAAAGGTCTGGGCAAAAGCCTCAGCACTTTCAGGCCTTAACTAGACAGACAAAATGCTAACAATTTCTTATTCACCATCAGTAACCATCTAGAAAAAGTGTGAATGGTGAAGGTATTCCACGTTAGCCACAGGACCCTTCTCCACACAGTTTACAAAAAAAAAAAAAATCTTCATTAAATCACTAGTTGTTACTGCAATTGGGGAGTATACTAATTTTAGACATGGACAAATGGGCAGATATAGTCAAAATTCTGCCCATTTGTCCATGTCTAAAATCCCATGGGCAGAGGAGCTTGCAGGATATAGTCCATGGGGTCACAAGGATCAGACACGATTGGGTGACTAAACCACCACCACAGTCAAAATTATCAGCTCTGAATTATTTCTGACACTGGCAATACAATCAATGCATACTCCTGGCTTCTTCCATCTACACAAACAAAAGCTGAGGGTTTCCTGGCAAGTGTGAGTGAAAATGGCCAACACGACTGGCCTAAGTTCCTACTTAACAAAAGGATGATTATACCTCGTGGTACTTCCCATTTAAAACATTTTTCTGCCAAAATATTACATTGCCCCTCGGGGCACACATCCAGTAAGACTTTCTCTAATGATATTTTTGTTCTCAAAAAGCCCCAGAATGAAGCCATTCTCACTGTATTAGAAGTACAGCCACTTCAAAATCTCTATGTGCCTCAACTCTCCAATTTTTCTTACAGAAGACCTCAGTCAGAAACACGGCACACAAACCTCCACCCATCAGATCTGGGGGCGTTTGCCGATTCAGATTACCTTCTACTTGGCAAGTACCTACAACTCAGGCCACAGATACAGAAGCCAACAGAACTAGCGCTTCTTTCCCTGTTTTTATCAAGAGCAGTCCTTTATTCTGGGCCAAAATATGTCTTTCCCAAAGTGAAACAGACATTTCAGTGTTTCACGTAAAGACAGTTAACTTTTGGGAAAATCTGTATGCCGTTCTTCCTTTTAAACTTCGGAATCCTGAATACTGAATTTCCACGGGGAAACATCTGTGAAATAACATTTTCCCCCTGAACATTCTTTCTTAAGCCAAAAGCCCAGCATTCGCCTTCTGCTATAATCACCCTATTAGTCACAGAAGACGGTCCACGGAACAAGCATGAAACTTAAGTTTCAGCTCTTCCATGTCTCTCGGTCCCGCCAGCCCCCACCCCTACTCCCTTCCTCCCGTCTCTTTCCCTAAAGCGAAGGGAGCTTAAAGGGCTTGCAAGTTAAAGAGCACCCCTCGTTAGGGCGAGGGGCAGCGGGAGGCCCCCGCCTCCGGGGTGCACTCACCGGGTCTGGGCAGGAAGAGAGCAGCTGTGCAGGTGGCGCACGCGGCGGGAGGCGCGGTGACAGGGGGTCCCAGCCTCCGGGTGCATCGCCGGGACCTACTCTGCTCGCGCGCTCGGGATCCGGGAAGCAGGAGGAAGGGGGAGGAGTCGGGGGCGGCGCCCCGAGAGACCCTTGCGCAAGGTGCTTTCCAGCTGTGCCGGCTGCAGCGACTACCCGCGCGCAGCACGGGAGCGCCGCAGCTGGAAGCGGGCAGATCCTACCTCCTGGAGCCCCGGAATACACCCCGCACCCCCACACCCTGATGCCGGGGCTACCCGGATCTCAGGGTGGGAACCGCCGGGGCACCCAGCAGGGCTGCGATCTAAGGATATCCCCGATCCCCCAAAGTCTGCGTTACCTGCGGCCTCCGCGCGGTCCCGCGGGCGGAGCGCTCCCGCCGCGGTCCCCCGACGGCTCTGGTCGCGGCTGGTGGGCAGGCCCCGGGAGCCGAGCGCTCCGGGGTCCCCAGGCCCGGCGACAGCAGAAGAGGGAGCCAGGGCGACCGGCCCCGGAGCGTAGCGCGCAGTCCAGGTCCGAGTTGCCAAATGAGCCCGGAGGAGCTCGCGCTCCCGGGCCGCCCTCGTCGGCCCCTGAGTCACGGCGTCTGAGCCGGCCGAGGGGCGGCGCAGCGGACTCCAGCCGCCGCCTCCCCGCCTTTTCCATTTCCCCTTTCGCTCCGTAAACAGAAAGAGCCCGCCGGCTTGCGGGGCAGCCCGAGCCCCCGCGCTGGGAAATTCCGTCCTGGCCCCCCTCCACGACTTGCCCTCCTGGCCCGGGGCGGAGCTAGGGGCGGGGCAGGGGTGGGGCGCGTCCTGAGCGGAATCGGCCTCGCCACGCCTCCCGGGGACCCGGACTACCGCGCGGCACCGGCCCCAGGCCTGGGAAAACACCTACGAGTTCCCTCTGAGCCGGGTTACCCGGCAGCCAGGGTGCTAGAGGGCACCCGGATGCGGAGTTGGCAAGGGCGACCGCGACTCGGCACCCTGTCTCCGAAGGAAGACCGTAGTTCCTAACGTGCTGGCGCCCTCGGCAGTACTCCAGTGTCCCCGGCCCTTGGGGCTCAGATTTCGGTTCCGGTCACAGGCACAGCGGGGTGGTCCGCGCCCCCCTCCACCCCGCACCCACTCAAGTTCCAGAGCTCGCGAGAGGCGGCCGCAGTGTAAGCCCGAACCCGGGGAGTTTGGTATGGGGTAAGGGCGAACCACTGGACCCGGGCCGGGATCGCCGCCAGCAAAACCTGGTTTCGCTCTTTCCACCTTCATTGGAACTGGTTATTGGTGGTGCTGCCCGATCCCAAAGTATGTCTGCCCTGATTTCCTCCTAACCTCAGCGTCGAGTCTGGGAGTCTGTCCTGCTGGGGCAGAAGCTCAAAGTTCATCTAGAGTGATTGTCCTTCCGAAGTGGAAAGCGTTTACTCCCAGGGAAGCCAGAAGAAGATTCTAGGGAAATAGTGCCCCTCCCACTCCAGTATTCTTGCCTGGAGAATCCCAGGGACGGGAGAGCCGGGTGGGCTGCCGTCTATGGGGTCGCACAGAGTCGGACACGACTGAAGCGACTTAGCAGCAGCAGCAGCGAAATCCACATTTCCAATACCTACTGAGCAGTTCTCCTGGGTTTCCTTACCCTATTGCTCTCCACCCGGGTGCCCTTTCCCAATAAACTCTCTTGCTTTGTCAGCACATGTGTCTCCTCGGACAATTCATTTCTGAGTGTTAGACAAGAGCCCAGTTTCGGGCCCTGGAAGGAGTCCACCTTCCTGCAACAAATAGCGACTCTGGCGGGGACTCTTCTTTGCTGAGACTGACATCCTGACCACTCAGGGTACTTAGGGCCCAGCTTGCCTGCCAATGGACCAGACCCAGTGGCCGCAACTGCGACCCTTTTGACCCTGGTCTCCTCCTGACGCAGACAACTGGCCAGAGTGCCCCAACCGGTAAGGAACATGAGACTTTATTGACCTATCTCCCCTTCCCTCTCTTTCATCCCCTTAACCCTTCCTATCCTTCCCTATTTTTCTAGTCCCCCACGTCCTGGAGGCAGGAATCTGGTCAAAGGGCCCTCAGCCTGAGCTGAGGATTGGAGACTGATCACCTCCTCTTGGCAGAGAATTCGAATTCTGGTTCTGGTCTGGTCTGATTTCTGGTAGGGCCAAGTTCCAGTCCTCCCTTCTCTGGAGGCCCAGGGAAAAGTCCCATAACGCCCGGGCATCTGTAGGTGGCAGGAGACGTCTGTAAGGCCACCCCTTTCGCACCCCCCCTCCCGCCTCCTCCCCCTTCTTTCAACCTGGCTTCCTTTCCTCCCTTGAAATCTTTGATGTTAGTACTTGGATTCTTGTATTTAAGAATCCCGGGTGGTGCAGAGGTTAAAATGTCTGCCTGCAATGTGGGAGACCTGGGTTCTATCCCTGGGTCGGCAAGATCCCCTGGAGAAGGAAATGGCAACCCACTCCAGTATTCTTGCCTGGAGAATCCCATGGACGGAGGAGCTTGGTGGGCTACAGTCCACGGGTTGCAAAAGTCGGACACAACTGAGCGACTTCACTTTCACTTTCACCTGCTCTCACGCTCCCACCAGTAGTGCCAGAGTCTTGCTGGGTACCTTTTGCAAGACAGGCTGAAGGAGATGCTGTTAGGCAGGGGTCCCCAACCTCTAGGATGTAATCCCTGATGATCTGAGGTGGAGCTGATGTCATAATGATAGAAATAAAATGCACAAGAAATGTAATGCGCTTGAATCACCCCCAAACCATCCACCACCACCCACTTCTCAGTTCAGTTCAGTCGCTCAGTCCAGTCGACTCTTTTCAACCCTATAGACTGTAGCATGCCAGGCTTCCCTCCCCATCACCATCTCCAGGAGCTTGCTCAAACTCATGTCCATTGAGTTGGTGATGCCACCCAACCATATCATCCTCTGCTGTCCCCTTCTAATGCCTTCAATCTTTCCCATCATCAGGGTCAAAACTGTTTCCACAAAACTAGTCCCAGGTGCCAAAAAGGTTGCGGACTGCTGCTGTTAGGCACACACCCTCTCTCCCTGTTAGCCACCCAGACCTTGGATGTGCCTTGTGGAGTCCAGATTCAAATGTCTTTCAAGACTGCATCGGACCCGCTCTAAGACTCTCCATATTTCTCCTATGGAAAGTGAACTGTTACTCCCACTCAAAGAAGTCATCTGAGAATTGCCAGTGGGGGAAGGCTAGCTGAGATGAAGAGCAAGGCCCTCGCTGTAGGACGTTCAGTTCAGTTCAGTTCAGTCACTCAGTCATGTCCGACTCTTTGCAACCCCATGAATCACAGCATGCCAGGCCTCCCTGTCCATCACCAACTCCCGGAGTTCACTCAGATTTACGTCCATCGAGTCAGTGATGCCATCCAGCCATCTCATTCTCTGTCGTCCCCTTCTCCTCGTGCCCCCAATCCCTCCCAGCATCAGAGTCTTTTCCAATGAGTCAACTCTTTGCATGAGGTGGCCAAAGTACTGGAGTTTCAGCTTTAGCATCATCCCTTCCAAAGAAACACCAGGGCTGATCTCCTTCAGAATGGACTGGTTGGATCTCCTTGCAGTCCAAGGGATTCTCAAGAGTCTTCTCCAACACCACAATTCAAAAGCATCAGTTCTGTGGCGCTCAGCCTTCTTCACAGTCCAACTCTCACATCTGTACATGACTACTGGAAAAACCATAGCCTTGACTAGAGGGACCTTTGTTGGCAAAGTAATGTCTCTGCTTTTTAATATGCTGTCTAGGTTGGTCATAACTTTTCTTCCAAGGAGTAAGCGTCTTTTAATTTCATGGCTGCAGTCACCATCTGCAGTGATTTTGGAGCCCCCCAAAATAAAGTCTGACACTGTTTCCACTGTTTCCCCATCTATTTCCCATGAAGTGATGGGACCAGATGCCATGATCTTTGTTTTCTGAATGTTGAGCTTTAAACCAACGTTTTCACTCTCCTCTTAACTCCCATCATTTCTCTATGTTCCTGTTTCCCACAATGGTACAAGGTGATTGATAGGGCCCCAAGACTTTAGTAAAATGGTGAGGACTGTTAGGGGACGAAGTCATCCTCCAGATTACTTTAAACACTCGGGTGCTGTGACATGAATGACATGGGCACGTGCCATTTCCAGGTGGTCTCAATGCTGAAGCACCCCCCACCCCTAACCTGGTCCAGGGGACCAGGCTTTTTCTGCTCCTGGAGGAGGGCGTGCTACCTGGACCGACCCAGTTGCTCTGACTCTGCAGAGACTGCCGGCGCCCAGGCTGGGAGAAGCCCGGCTAGCCTCGACGCAGACTCCGTGGAATTTGGCCGGAACTCAAGAGCAGATTATCCCAGTCTCGGCTGAAACTGAAGCATTTACTACTTAGTCTTTTCTCTGGGAACCAGATTGACCGGGTTGTTGCCTCTAACTGTAACGTGAGAAACCTCTCCTCTTATCTGTTGTCTTTCACCAAGGAAGGATGAGTTTTATAAACATTTTAAAAATAGAAACATGGAACCGCCCCCTTGATGAGCTCATGAAAACCACACCTAATCTTCTGGGAACTAAGTATTAGCCTTGTTTCCTACACAGAGATCTTCCAAATATAGCTGCATTTTAGGGAGCTGCTGAAATGGCTGCTCCAGGGGGGTTCTCTCTGGTTCTTCACAGCTTATGCAATAGCAGATTTCATCTGGTGGGGTGAAGTAAGAGGCTTTAGATGTCTAACTTTTAAATGTCTAACAGAGATTGGCCCTGGTGACGCGGATTACTGGAGAGAGAAGACAATTGAAGGGAAAGAAAAAGTTTGCAGACTACTTGCATTTTTCTCGGTCAAGACTTTGTTACACAGGCTTGCAAATGCAATCCTGCTCAGTGTGCTGGAAAAGTGAGGTTTCAGCTTGCCGAGGAGAAGCCACCCAGTGGGGAGCCTGCACATGCACAGCAAACGAGGGCTGATTAAAGCAGAGATGGCTGTTTGCAGCCAGCAAAATGCACTTGAAAACTGAGCTGCACGGTTGCAGTTTACTTGAAGAGGCTTCTCCACAGGTGCATTGGGACAGTAATAGGCTTGTTATTTGTAGTGAGGAAATCAGAGCTCATTTACACCCAGGACCAAGGTGATTAACAGTGGTAGGTGCGTTAGTCAGTACATCACTCTGTGTAACCCTAACCAGATCTATACTGATAAACAGAATACAGGACACTGCTTTCCAGTCTTTTTCATATGCATAAAAATTATAGTATTTTTCTAGAATACTGGGATAAGCTGGAATAAATTGGAGGATACCTATATGTGACTCGGGCTTCCCTGGTGGTTTAGTGGTAAAGAATCTACCTGTCATGCAGGAGACACAGGTTTGATCCCTGGGTTGGGAAGATCCCCTGGAGAAGGAAATGACAACCCACTCCAGTATTCTTGCCTGGGAAATCCCATGGAAAGAGGAGCCTGGTGGGCTACAGTCTATGGAGTCACTGAGTCAGATACAATTGAGCGACTAAGCAACAACAATATGTGACTTGAAGAAAAATGTATCAATATTTCATTTTCTTAAATTATAATAATAAAATACAAGTGTTTGAGGAAGATCATTAAATCTTGAATTTTAGTAAAGTTTTAAATAAGATGTTTTTAAAGTTAAGTGGAACTTGAGCCTGATTTCCTGAGTCATCAGCATAACTTTTTGCTATCTGGCTTTTGTTGCAGCTATTCATATTTACCCACTATCCTGGATAGTTCAAATGGTAAAAAATCTGGCCACGATGCGGGAGGCCTGGGTTGCATCCCTGGGTTGAGAAGATTCCCTGGAGAAAGGCATGGCAACCCACTCTAGTACTCTTGCCTGGAGAATTCCATGGACAGAGGACCTAGTGGGCTACAGTCCATGAGATCGTAATGAGTTGGACATGACTGAGTGACTAACACTTTTACATACATATTTACCTATTCAGTTCAGTTGCTCAGTTGTGTCCAACTCTTTGCGACCCATGGACTGCAGCATGCCAGGCTTCCCTGCCCATCACCAACTCCTGGAACCTGCTCAAACTCATGTCCATCAAGTCGGTGATGCCATCCAACCATCTCATCCTCTGTCGTCCCCTTCTCCTCCCACCTTCGATCTTTCCCAGCATCAGGGTCTTTTCCAATGAGTCAGTTCTTTGAAGCATCAAGTGGCAAAAGTATTGGAGCTTCAGCTTCAGCATCAGTCCTTCCAATGAATATTCAGGCCTGATTTCCTTTAGGATGGACTGGTTGGATCTCTTTGCAGTCCAAGGGGCTCTCAAGAGTCTTCTCCAACACCACAATTCAAAAGCATCAATTTTTCAGAGGTCAGCTTGTCTTTATAGTCCAACTCTCACATCCATACATGACCAGTGGAAAAACCATAGCTTTGACTAGACACACCTTTCTCTGCAAAGTAATGTCTCTGCTTTTTAATGTGCTGTCCAGGTTGGTCATAGCTTTTCTTCCAAGGAGCAAGCAACTTTTAATTTCATGGCTGCAATCACCATCTGCAGTGATTTTGGAGCCCAAAAAAATAAAGTCTGACACTGTTTCCACTATTTCCCCATCTATTTCCCATGAAGTGATGGGACCAGATGCCATGATCTTCGTTTTCTGAATGTTGAGCTTTAAGCCAACTTTTTCACACTCCTCTTTCGCTTTCCTCAAGAAGCTCCTCAGCTCCTCTTCGCTTTCTGACATAAGGGTGTTGTCATCTGCATATCCGAGGTTATTGATATTTCTCTCGGCAATCTTGATTCCAGCTTGTGCTTCATCCAGCCCAGCATTTCACATGATGTACTCTGCATATAAGTTAAATAAGCAGGGTGACAATATACAGCCTTGAGGTACTCCTTTCCCAATTTGGAACCAGTCTGTTGTTCCATGTCTGGTTCTAACTGTTGCTTTTTGACCTGTATACAGATTTTCAAGAGGCAGGTCAAGTGGTGTGGTATTCCCATCTCTTTCAGAATTTTTCACAGTTTATTGTGATCCACACAGTAAAAGGCTTTGGCATAGTCAGTAAAGCAGAAGTGATGCGTAAAGCCTCTTACCCATTAAGAGGTTTGAATAATGACCTCTTTAAACTTCTGATAATAACCTCCAGATGAGAAAGTGTGCAGACACATAAGTAATAAATGTAAAACCATTATAATAATCTTAAAATTTTCTGAACAGTTGAAATTCCAGTTTAAAAATCCAGTAGGTCTTTTTATCATTTCAACAGGTAGGTTTCTTATCGTAAGTGAATTTTAATGATAATTGAATGTTTTCAAATTAAGTCTTTCTAAGTATCGAGGCTGTAATGTGAAAACTTGCCTGCAATGTCAGAGCATTTAGCTTGGATACCACTAAAAAGACACAGCAGACGGAAGGATGAAGCATGATGGGGCGGGAGGGAAGATTCTGGACCGCCTGCCCCACTCCTTGCCCCACCTCCACTGCTGATGCTCCATGGGCTTTGGCCTTGCTCCTCTGGCACACAAAAGGCTTCCTCCAGCCCAGGCTGGGCCCTGTGCAGCTGTTGGCAGATGGACCTGTTGGCCTCACTCAGCATTTTGGGGTGGATTAGGGATTCCATCAGACCTGCGGGGACCAAGTGAGCAACAGTACCCTCTGCTCTGACTCCTCAGTCACCCTATAGCATCCCAGAGAGGACTGCAGAGGCCCCCAAATGCCTTAAGGCTGTAGTCCCCAACTTTTTTGGCACCAGGAGCTGGTTTTGTGGAAGACAACTTTTCCATGGACTGGTGGGGGTGGGGGAGGTGGAGGGGGTGGGGGAGGGTGGGGGTGGGGGCGTGGGGGGATGGGGGTGTGGGGGGGTTAGGGAGGGTGGGGTGTGGGGGAGGGTGGGCGGTGAGGGGTGGTGGGCGGTGGAGGTGGAATGGGGATGGCTTCAGGGTAATTCAAATCCATTCCATTTATTGTTCACTTTCTTTCTATTATTATGACCTCAGCTCCACCTCAGATCATCAGGCATTAGATCCTGGAGGTTGGGGATCCTTGCCTTAAGGAATATGTACATGCCCAGTCTCTCAGTCGCATTCAACACTTTGCAACCCCATGGACTGTAGCCCATCAAGCTCCTCTCTCCAGGAACTTTCCAGGGAAGAATACTGGAGAGGGTCACTGTTTCCTACTCCAGGGGATCTTCCTGTCTCAGGGACTGAACACACATCTCGTGAGTCTCCGGCATGGGCAGGGAAGATTCTTGACCATTGCGCCTTTAAGGAATACAAGGGTATCTATGTTCCTCCACATCACTGTGCAGGGCTTTCCCCTACAGATCCCTCCTAGGACTCAAGGCAGCGGACAGACCAGGATGAAGGGGACAGTTTTCTCTGTCCACCTCTTTCCTTTGTCTTCTCCTCAACTTTGGGGACTAGAGAAGGAAAAGGCAACCCACTCCAGTATTATTGCCTGGGAAATCCCATGGACAGAGGAGCCTGGAGGGCTACAGTCCATGGGGTCACAAAAAGTTGGACACAGCTGAGTGCATACACACACACACACATACACAGAGACATACACCCCTTTGGGGACCTCACTGTACTCACCAACTTTTGCTCTCACGGTGCAAAGTGGGACCAGCAATGATAGGAAGGCCATGGGCCTGGGGCAGAGATGGAGTCCTCCGGTGGGGGTTGGGGTGAGAAACCCGCTGCTTCCTGGTCTCGCTCAGCTGTGGTTGGTGTTTACCTCTAAATAAACCTGTGTATACCGGGCCTGGGTGTGAACCAGACACCTTCTGCTCTTAATGTGCAGAAAGCTCAAACTCCAGACTCTCAAAGTACCTAAATTGCACCTGTTTTATATGAAATGTATTCTTTTTTCATTCATTGCTTTGTGCTGTGACTTCCTCAAATGTGCCCCACTCTGAAAACAGAAACTTCTGCTCTGTGCCTGTCTCTTCCACCTCCTGAATGGAAACTCCCAGTGCAGCATTTCTTAATCTCCGGCTTCCGAGATTACCACACGGCTCAGGATGCGCCCCCCACCAAGGAACCATTTGGGGCTCTTTCCTCCGGCAGATGCAATTGCTTTCACTTTTGACATTTTGGGGGGGGAGGAGGACTCAGCAACGAGACTCCCCCTAACTGTGTGGGCCCACACATTGGAGCAGTCCCTGGTGGGTTTGTGGACATTCTCTGCTAGGCATATCCCATGACTCCTTGTTAACCAGAGTCTCCTTATCCCAGGACCAGATGTCACCTGCAAACACAATATGAGGGACTATTGGCAACTTACTGCCCCAGCAAGGCAAGGAATTGTTTTAAAAAATTAAATACAGCCTGATCTGCAAGTGTAAATGCAGAGGTAGAAAAAAATCACTATAATAGCATCCTCTCCAAAAACAATTGTTACTAACTTCCTTTGGAATGGTGTTCTTTGCACAATACACATTAGGAAATTGGCTGGATTGCTATTTCAACAGCCCTTAAAGGGTGTTGGGTGCTTATTCTCATGTGATTGCTTTAAACCAAGTGAGTTAAATACATTTGGGGTTTTCCTTTGCAGTTACAGCACTAAAAACAATCGCAAGGACTTCCCTGGTGGTCCAGGGGTCAAGAATCTGCCTGTCAATGCAGAAGACACAGGTTCTATCCTTGGTCCAGGAAGATTCCACTTGCCGTGGAGCAACTAACCTCCACACACCTCCTCCAGGTCTTTAGACTGATAATCTTTTGTCTCTAATCATGGGAAGAGAGGTTGTAAAGGCATTTCATCTGTCTCCTAGTGGGTAGAGATATGGAAGAGGGCCGAGCCCATGAAACCTCAGAAATGGAACACTGGTTTTGCTTATGCTTAAAGGGAAACTGGGTTTCCCAGGTTGACACAGTAAAGGATCCACCTGCAAATGCTGGAGATGCAGGAGACTTGAGTTCAGTCCCTGGGTCGGGAAGATCCCCTGGAGGAGGGCATGCAACCCACTCCAGTATTCTCACCTGGAAAATTTTGTGGACAGAGGAGCCTGGCGGGCTACAGTCCATGGGGTCACAAAAAAGTCAGATACAACTGAGCACAGCCTCATAAGCACAAAGGGAAGCCAGCTTTAATTCTTCTTGGGGTCTATGGGAGCCCAGAGAGACTTCCTGCCTCTCTCACCCTGGTCCTGGGTGGGGTGATGGGTGCCTGGAGGCACTGCTGGGCTTAACAGTATCCTGGGAACTTCTCCTGGTTGCTGAGGGCAGATGGATGGGCAGTGTCTCCCTCTTGTCCACCCAGCTCTCGCACACAGCGCAACGCCCCTAGGCCAAGACTCCCCAAAACAGGAGTCCTAGTCCAGATGCCGACAGACATGCTGGAACGGAGCCTATTTCTATCAGCTCACGGAGCCGGCGATAAACTCCTCATGATTCATGAGACCTGATTGTTAAGTACAGTCAAGACTAAACATAAAATTATAAGTAAATGAAATTTATATAAAAGACAACATGATAAATAATAAAAACTTACCACGTCTTGATTATTCTATTGTATGTAATTGTTTCTCAGCTCTTGAGGTCATTCATGTCTACTACATAACTGTGGTAGAAATACGACACCGTGATGGGTGCCCATATGTCTTTTTCCAACTCTGCATTCGGTGACCTCGAGTTAGCAGCTTAAAATAGGACATCGTGGGAATTTTTACACCACAGAAACCAGCAAACACTACAAACCAGGGCAGGGCTTTCACAAGGCTGGTTGTTAAATATTTATCAGCCCAGCAAAAGCTGTGTCCATGCACTTTTAACACCCTTTTTAGGTACTTTTGACACGTTTTAGGTTATTTGTTTTTGTGCTCTACACACCTTTTCTAATATTAATAATCCATCAGAATATCTTTTATTTCTACCGAAGTAGAAAATCTCTGACAGCGAAAGGTGATCACGGGCCACCATCTCTCTGTCACCCCTGGAATTTCATCCTTGTTCTAACAGCAAAGCCATGGGTAGTGGGGAAGGGCATCAGGGGTGTGTCCTGAGAGCCAGGCTACAGCCTAGGATGGCCCCTTGGGGGCACAAGCAGCAAACACTTTGCTTCATAATCTGACTCTCAAGCTGATGCTGGCTGGGTTTACAATCAATTTTGCCCACTGCCTCTTAGGAATCCCCTGAGGAATTCAGTATAAGGGAGCTTTGGCTTGCCAGGTAGCTCAGCATTAAAGAATCCACTTGCCAATGCAGGAAACACATTGGCGTTTGATATGGATTTGATCCCTGGGTCTGGAAGACCCCATGAAGTAGGAAATGGAAACCGGCTCTAGTCGTCTTGCCTGGAAAATTCCATGGAGAAGCCTGGCGGGCTACAGACTATGGGGTTGCAAAGAGTCAGACACAGTTGAGCACACACACACTTAAGGGGGCTTGGTCCTGGGAGATCTGAATTCAGAAAGCTCAGGAGAATGAAAATATGGGGCAAGTAAAAAGTTGTTTGCACTCAAACCTCTGCCTTACTTTCTGTCCATGTGACCACATGCAAATTAATACATTCATGGAGCTTCAGTTTCTTTATTTATAGAAGGGGGGAAAAACTACTTGGTTTTCATTTTACTTTTTACACTTTCTTTTTTTACAAAAAATAACATCAAGTGTTATGAACAACCCATAGCTTTGACACTAGGAGAAAAGCAAAATCAATTATTACATGTCTTTAAATTATACTAAAATACCTTTACAAAACACAATACTTTCATCTATTTGTCCATTATCATCATTCATACAGCAGCCTTGAAAGTGACTGTCATTAGGCTCGTTCGACATTCAAGGAAATTTAGAGATAAATAACTTATCTGAGATTAGTCAGATAACACCCAGAACCAAAATTCTAACTCACATTTGCTACATTCAAAGCTATGCATTATATGTGCTTTGATTAAAAAAAAATTTTTTTTAATAATCTAAAAATTAAATGTCTAAACAAACTGAAAAAAAAAAAAAACAAAACACAAAACCATGGAGCCATTAGAGCTAAGTCACTCATTCAAGAGACTTATGGGGAGCAGTAGCTTCCAGGGACAACCCGCATTGCCCATCTGCTGCTGTTTATTGTTCAGGAAGACACTGGCCAATCCTCCCTACTTCTGCCTACAGCCGTGCTCTCAGAGGCCACACCAGCTTGAGTCCCCCCAGCCCCTGCCTCCTTGGTTGCTTGAAACCTGCCACTATGGGTGGTTCTGGCTAATTGAACTAAAATCAGGTCCTCTAGCTTCACCCACCAGATGAAAGATTCACGAGCATATTCTGGGCACAGACCTCCAAGCAGGGCTGAAAGAGTAAGATACTTATTATTATTCTATTTTTTCTAAATATTATTTACTTATGGCAGTGCTGGGTCTTCCTTGCTATGTGCGGGCTTTCTCCAGTATATTCACAGGCTTCTCAATGCCGTGGCTTCTCTGATTGCAGGGCACAGACTCTAGGTGCACGGGTTCAGTAACTGCGGCACATGGGCTCGGTAGCACTGAGCCATGTGGGATCTTCCCAGATCAAGGATCAAACTGGTGTCCTTAACCACTGGACCACCAGGGAAGCCCCAAGATGCCTCTTCTTAGCTAATTAAAGATGGAGAAGCTCCAATACACCACACGGATCCCGTAAGCACCCCTGACCTGGTGCCCAGGTTGTAGCTTTAACTACTCCTAGAAAAACTCCAAATTAAAGATCACACCAAGACTCTGTGCTTTGTGAAAACTTAAATCTGATGGCAAAGCAAGGTATGTTCACTAAAGACATTCTGGAAAATAGAGATAATGAAATTTACCTCCGGTCCTAACACTCGGATCTCCAATAACTACTGTCAACATTGTAATCAACAGCATTCTGATTTTCTTTGTAATGCACAGAAATTAAGATTTCCTTGTCTTTTGCCCCTGGGGATTGCTTCTAAAGTCAGCTTTGCAAGTGAGAAGCAGAGAATAACCACCACATGATTTAAAAGGCAATTTGCTCACTTGTTTATTCACCAAACACCTGAGTGGCTGGTCTATGGCAGGGACAGTTTGAGGTGCTAGGAAACAGCAGTGGACAACCCCCCTGGCCTTCTGGGAGCCTGTCACCTGGGGACAGCGAGACCCCAGACAAATACACACTAACACATCATAGTTCAACTTTTGACGAGCGCTCTGACGGAAATGAACAAGGTGGAGGAAGTAAAGGGAAGTGAAAGATATTTATGAACTAGATCTTGCAAAGCTCAGAGAAGACCTTTCTGAGAATGTGCCCCTCACATAAAGATAGTGATGGAGGTGATAGCAGCATGATATAGGTCAGACGTCTCTGTGTAGGTGTAGCTGTGTATCACTTAACTCCACCTTTCAATTTTGTTCTGAGCTGATGTGGGTCAATTCTCAAAGTAAGCAATGGTCTTAGAGGTGGTTTAACTCAACACGTTCACTTTATAAATGAGGAGGATGATGTCAAGGGGTGGCTTACTCAGAACCATGTTACTAGCAAAGAGCAGAGCCTCGTCTACAGGCTAACTTTCAGTTCAGTTCAGTTCAGTCACTCAGTCGTGTCCGACTGTTTGTGACCCCATGAATTGCAGCATGCCAGGCCTCCCTGTCCATCACCAACTCCCAGAGTTCACTCAGACTCGCGTCCATTGAGTCGGTGATGCCATCCAGCCATCTCATCTTCTATTGTCCCCTTCCCCTCCTGCCCTCAATCCCTCCCAGCATCAGAGTCTTTTCCAATGAGTCAACTCTTCGCATGAGGCGGCCAAAGTACTGGAGTTTCAGTTTTAGCATCATTCCTTCCAAAGAACATCCAAGGCTGATCTCCTTTAGAATGGACTGGTTGAATCTCCTTGCAGTCCAAGGGACTCTCAAGAGTCTTCTCCAACACCACAGGTCAAAAGCATCAATTCTTTGGCACTCACTTTTCTTCACGGTCCAACTCTCACATCCATACATGACCACTGGAAAAACCATAGCCTTGACTAGACGGACCTTTGTTGGCAAAGTAATGTCTCTGCTTTTCAATATGCTGTCTAGGTTGGTCATAACTTTTCTTCCAAGAAGTAGGCGTCTTTTAATTTCATGGCTGCAGTCACCATCTGCAGTGATTTTGGAGCCCCCCAAAAAATAAAGTCTGACACTGTTTCCACTGTTTCCTCATCTATAATTTTGGTGACCCATAAGTCCCATCTATTATTACTATAACATACAGTTCCTTTTCAGTTCAGTTCAGTCGCTCAATCGTGTCCGACTCTTTGCGACCCATGGACTGCAGCACGTCAGGCCTCCCTGTCCATCACCAACTCCCGCAGTTTACTCAAACTCATGCCCACTGAGTCGGTGATGCCATCCAACCGTCTCATCCTCTGTTGCCCCCTTCTCCTCCTGCCTTCAATCTTTCCTAGTATCAGAGTCTTTCCAATGAGTCAGTTCTTCGCATCAGGTGGCCAAAGTATTGGAGTTTCGGCTTTAGCATCAGTCCTTCCAATGAATATTCAGGCCTGATTTCCTTTAGGATGGACTGGTTGGATCTCCTTGTAGTCCAAGGGACTCTCAAGAGTCTTCTCCAACACTGCAGTTCAAAAGTGTCAATTCTTTGGTGCTCAGCTTTCTTTATAGTCCAACTCTCACATCCATACATAACTACTGCATAAACCATAGCTTTGACTAGACGGACCTTTGTTGGCAAAGTAATGTCTCTGCTTTTTAATTACTTTTAGAGAAGCTTAATATAAAGAAATGTTGCTCTATATTGTTCTTAGAAATACACTGTAATCAAATATAACCAATCACACAGTAACTCATATCTTTTTTTTTCCCCCCTCTGATGCAAAGTCTGGGGTGAAAGAAAGAACAAGGGTTTTGGTGTTAGTTACATTACATCCAGATTTTTTTTTCTTTTTTCATTCGTTCATTTATTCTTTCTTTTGCCTTTCCCTAGCTGTGTGATCAGGAAAATGTACTTAATCCTCTGAACTTTAGTGTCCTTGTTTATGAAACCAGCATGCATCGTAAGTGGTGGTTTTTATTCCAATGTTTAAATGGAGAAAATTGGGCAAGATTATAAGGGGAAAAATAGCATACATGGAGTGATACAAGTTAATGTCTTCAACGCAGGGGAAACAGAGTCAAGCTTGCTGGTGGTTGGGTTTTTCTTGCAACTCATTAGGGCTCTGATTAGTAACAGAAACCCTGGGTAAGTGCGTGGAGAAACCTCGTAACCAATGCAGCAGGTTGAAGCTGTATCACTGTGGTTTTTCTCTTTAAGATACCAAACCTTCCGGTTTTCTTTGGTGCCTGTTTTCTAAACTTGCTTTATTGACTGCATCACCAGCTGTGTGCTAGTGGTTTCATTTTTACCAGTGAACTGGATTATCCCTCTGTAAATCTCCCTGGGGTTCTTGGAAAAATATCTGAAATTGATAAGAGCCAGGACATACCCAGGGTATTCAAAGGAAATACCCAGCTAAGAAATCACTGACTGCTTTACACAGTTTGCAGAGGTGTTAGGGAGATCTTAACTGTCTCCTCAGAAAGGTCCAGTGAAAGGTGTATTTTTAGGTCTCAGAAATCTCCTTGGAATGCTCTTTTTGGGGGGTTTGGGGAGAACACCGAGATAGGAAGAAGCCTAATAATGTGTTTGAGCCTTTAGCTCTGAGGCTTCTCAAGCAGGCTGCTCTTTTCCTAACTCAGCTGGGTTCCCACAGACCAAGCAGAAATGGTCTGACCCAGAGAGAAGATGTGGGCTCCAGCCCAAGGATGGGCTCTCACTGATCCCAGATACTGATCCCCTCCAACTCGGGGCTCCTTTCCTCTGCTTTGAAGTCCCTGGCAGGCAGTTCTGCCCAGAAAAAGGCATCCTCACTGTGGCTTGCTGGCTGCAACATTTCCAGAGAGGTGCACAAGGCAGCCAGTGACACATGGCTCCCAGAGGGCACACCAGCCTGCAGAGGAAAGAAACGTGTTACCGCAATCTCACTTCTCTCTTTGAAGACTCTTTCTTTCTCCTTTCTTATATATATATAAAATAAGATATGAGCTAGCATTTAATGTGGTAAGAATAAAAATGAATATTTCTGCACTGGTGACTGTGTGTCTGGGTTCATGGACTTTTTGGCAGCTAAGGGACTTCCCTGGTGGTGCAGGTGGAAAAAAAAAATCTACCTGCAATGCAGGAGACCTGAGTTCCATCCCTGGCTCAGGAAAATTCCCTGGAGAAGGAAATGGCAACCCACTACAATATTCTTGCCTGGAGAATCCCATGGACAGAGGAGCCTAGCAGGCTACAGTCCATGGAGTCCCAAAGAATTGGACATGTCTGATCGACTAACACAAGGTCATGGACCTCATCATTAAAGACAGAATGACAATTCAAACTCACTTATAAGTGAATCAGTAGAACTCTTTGTAATCTAAGTGAAAAAAAATAATGTAAGCAAATATAGCCATTATTATTATTATTAAGAGGGGGAAAGGACTTCCCTGGTAGGCCAGTGGTTAAGAATCCTCCTGCCAATGCAAGGGACACAAGTTCGATTCCTGGTCTGGGAAGATTCCACATGAAACAGGACAACTAAGTCCTGTGGCCTAAAACTACTGAGCCCACATGCCTAGAGCCCGTGCTCCACAACAAGAGATGCCACCTCAATGAGAAGCCCATGTATGGTGACAAAGAGTAGCCCTCACTTGCTGCAACTAGAGAAAGCCCCCAAGCAGCAACGAAGACTCAGCATTGCCAAAAATAAAATACATAAATGCATTTTTAAAAAAGGGAACAAAATATGCCACCTCAAAATATACCACATTACTATATAGATTATTCTGAATTAAAGCCCCTTGAGCAGTAGCTGGTGCAAGAGACACTGACCCTCCTTCATCCCCTGAAAGCAGGAAATAAGTCTTCCAAGTGAAGTGATCCTCCATGTACTAGGAGGGTAGAAAGACATCCTTATCATCAGAGATAGGGAATTCAAGGCTGAGAAGGTTGTGTAAACAAACTTTGTTGCTTCCTCAGTAATTTACTGCCCCAAGCCTACACTTCTTCCTGCTATCAATTCTTGACGAATTTACTGTTTATTTGTCTAAGAGGTATAAAAGGTGCCTGCTTATTCACTTCTTTGAATCTCCTATTTTTATGAACTCCCTTCCATACAAAAATTCAGTTTGTTTTTCTCTATTCAGTCTGTCTCAGGTCAACTTAATGATTAGATCAGCAGTGATTCTCAGGCTTGAGCATACCTAACACTAACAGCAACCAGTCAATCCTAAAGGAAATCAACTCTAAAGAATCACTGGAAAGACTGATGTTGAAGCTGAAACTCCATTACTTTGACCACCTGATGTGAAGAGCGACTTGCTGGAAAAGACCCTGATGCTGGGAAAGATTGAGGGCAGGAGAAGAAGGGGACGACAGAGGTTGGATGGCATCACCAACTCCATAGACATGAGTTTGAGCAAGCTCCAGGAGATGGTGAAGGACAGGGAACTCTAGTGTGCTGCAATCCATGGGGTCGCAAAGAGTTGAACACACCTGAGTGATTGAACAACCACAACAAAACACTAACAGCTTGTAAAAAAAAAAAAAATGCAGACTCCTGAATCCCACCCCAGATAGATTGATTAAATAAGTCTGGGGATATAACCTGGAACTCTCTACTTTAGTAAGCTCACCAAATGCAATTGCCAAGTTGTTTCCAACTGTTTGCAACCCCATGGACTGTAGCTCACCAGACTCCTCTGTCCATGGAATTTTTTAGGCAAGAATACTGGAGTTCATTGCCACTGGGAATCTTGCCAACCCAGGTATCAGACTTGCGACTCCTGTGTCTCCTGCACCGGCAGGCAGATTCTTTACGTCTGCTCTACCTGGGAAGCCCCCAAACCAACTTTAGAAATCCTGGCCTCCCTGAAAGAGAAAGCATACTTAGGATGAAATATACAAAGTGAAAACTGCAAGAACATTGCTGACACGTTCCCAAAGCCAATGCTCACAATTATAAGTGTTTGTACAGGAATTTGAATCTAATGTTACAACTTCATGTTCCCCAAATAGGAGCAACTTCTTAGAAAAAAAAAATTATAGGAGAAAGAGAAAATCTGCCATTGCTGCTAGTGCCTCTCTGGGAAAATGAAGACTATAGGAAAAGCTTTCAGTTAAGGTAACTTTATATCTCAGAGCTCTGCTTAGCTCACCAAATAGAGATTTTTGTGGTCCTAATAGAAATGTTTCCTGTGGTTGGAGGTCTGTACAAATGCCCTCTGTGTTCAGAGGCACCTGACTTGTATTCTTTTAAGGGTCTTTTGTTGTTTTTTAAAAATACTGTTTATATACCACATTTTTTTTCTTGAGAAAGAAAGATATCAACTGAGCTGGGAATGTTGGCTATCCTAATTACTATTCCACCTTCACTCATAGCCTGGTTTTCTTGTTGTTGTTGTTGTTGTTTGTTTTTAACTTTGAGACCGTGATGCTGGGAAAGATTGAAGGCAAAAGGAGAAGGGGGTGGCAGAGGATGAGATGGTTAGGTAGCATCACCAACTCAGTGGGCATGAATTAGAGCAAACTCTGGGAGACAGTGAAGGACAGGAAAGCCTGGTATGCTGCAGTCAATGGGGTTGCAAAGAGTTGGACATGACTTAGGGACTGAATAACAATGGACTATTCAATCTCTCTATGCTTCAGCTTCCTCACACATTAAATAAGGATGATAACAGCTTATTTTATCGATTCTAATGGACATTTTCCCCATAATTTAGTATGTCTGATGATGATTTTCTTTTTTAAAGCATTGTGTCCTAAATTAACTGGCGTATTTTTCTTAAGGGTGTATAAAATAATGGAATGTTCTATAATGATGATGTCTTTTATTGTTGTTGGATGAAATATGATAATAATATGGATATCCTAAGCATTTGTGAGGGTTAACTGAGTTAAGAAACAAAATGCTTAGAACAGTGACTCACTCATAATTAATCACTTAATAGATACAATCTATTAGTACTCTTACCTGTGGGTAGATTATAAATTTACTAGTTCCTCCTTGGTGGCCCTTTAGCTCATCTCCAATATTTCTATCATTATGAAGTGAAGAGAAGGGAAGTGAAAGTCGCTCAGTTGTGTCTAACTCTTCGTGACTCCATGGACTAACCATTCATGGAATTCTCCAGGCCGGAATACTGGAGTGGGTAGCCTTCCTCTTCTCCAGGGGATCTTCCCAATCCAGGAATCGAACTGAGGTCTCCTGCATTGCAGGCAGATTCTTTACCAACTGAGATATGAGGGAAGCCCTTCTACCGTTGTCAGTTCAGTTCAGCTCAGTTGCTTAGTCGTGTCCGACTCTTTGTGACCCCATGGACTGCAACACACCAGGACTTCATGCGCATCACCAACTCCCAGAGCTTACTCAAACTCACATCCTTTGAGTCGGTGATGCCATGCAACCATCTCATCTTCTGTCATCCCCTTCTCCTCCTGCCTTCAATCTTTCCCAGCATAAGGCTCTTTTCAAATGAGTCAGCTGTTCGCATCAGGTGGCCAAAGTATTGGAGTTTCAGCTTCAATATCAGTCCTGCCAATGAACACCCATGACCAATCTCCTTTAGGATGGACTGGTTGGATCTCCTTGCAGTCCAAGTCACTCTCAAGAGTCTTCTCCAACACCACAGCTCAAAAGCATCAATTCTTTGGAGCTCAGCTTTTTTTTTAGTCCAACTCTCACATCCATACATGACTGCTGGAAAAACCATAGCCTTGACTAGACAGACCTTTGTTGGCAAAGTAATGTCTCTGCTTTTTCATATGCTGTCTAGGTTGGTCATAACTTTTCTTCCAAGGAGTAAGCGTCTTTTTATTTCATGGCTGCAGTCACCATCTATAGTGATTTTGGAGCCCCCAAAAATAAAGTCTGCCACTCTTTCCAATGTTTCTCCATCTATTTGCCATGAAGTGATGGGACCAGAAGAATTGATGCTTTTGAACTGTGGTGTTGGAGAAGACTCTTGAGAGTCCCTTGGACTGCAAGGAGATCCAACCCGTCCATTCTGAAGGAGATCAGCCCTGGGATTTCTTTGGAGGGAATGATGCTAAAGCTGAAACTCCAGTCCTTTGGCCACTTCATGCGAAGAGTTGACTCATTGGAAAACACTCTGATGCTGGGAGGGGTTGGGGGCAGGAGGAGAAGGGGACGACCAAGGATGAGATGCCTGGATGGCATCACTGACTCGATGGACATGAGTCTGAGTGAACTCTGGGAGTTGGTGATGGACAGGGAGGCCTGGCATGCTGTGATTCATGGGGTCGCAGAGAGTCAGACACGACTGAGCAACTGAACTGAACTAACTGAACTGATGGGACCAGGTGCCATAATCTTTGTTTTCTGACTGTTGAGCTTTAAGCCAACTTTTTTACTTTCCTCTTTCAATTTCATCAAGAGGCTCTTTAGTTCTTCCTCACTTTCTGCCATAAGGGTGGTGTCATCTGCATATCTGAGGTTACTGATATTTCTCCCTGCAATATTGATTCCAGCTTGTGCTTCCTCCAGCCCAGCATTTCTCATGATGTACTCTGCATATAAGTTAAATAAGCAGGGTGACAATATACAGCCTTGACGTCCTCCTTTTCCTATTTGGAACCAGTCTGTTGTTCCATGTCCAGTTCTGACTGTTGCTTCCTGACCTGCATAGAGATTTCTCAGGAGGCAGGTCAGGTGGTCCGGTATTCCCATCTCTTTCAGAATTTTCCACAGTTTATTGTGATCCACACAGTAAAAGGCTTTGGCATAGTCAAGAAAGCAGAAATAGATATTTTTCTGGAACTCTCTTGCTTTTTCGATGATCCAGCAAATGTTGGCAATTTGATCTCTGGTTCCTCTGCCTTTTCTAAAACCAGCTTGAACATCTGGAAGTTCACAGTTCATGTACTGTTGAAGCCTGGCTTGGAGAATTTTGAGCATTACTTTGCTAGCATGTGAGATGAGTGCAATTGTGTGGTAGTTTGAGCATTCTTTGGCATTGGCTTTCTTTGGGATTGGAAATTGACCTTTTCTAGTCCTGTGGCCACTGCTGAATTTTCCAAATTTGCTGGCATATTGAGTGCAGCACTTTCACAGCGTCATCTTTCAGGATTTGAAACAGCTCAACTGGAATTCCACCACCTCCACTAGCTTTGTTCTTAGGGATGTTTCCCAAGGCCCACTTGACTTCACATTCCAGGATGTCTGGCTGTAGGTGAGTGATCACACCATAATGATTATCTGGGTCATGAAGATCTTTTTTGTACAGTTCTTCTGTGTATTCTTGCCACCTCTTCTCAATATCTTCGCTTCTGTTAGGTCCATACCATTTCTGTCCTTTATTGAGCCCATCTTTGCCTGAAATGTTCCTTTGGTATCTCTAATTTTCTTGAAGAGATCGCTGGTCTTTCCCATTCTATTGTTTTCCTCTGTTTCTTTGCACTGACCACTGAGAAAGGCTTTCTTATCTCTCCTTGCTATTCTTTGGAACTCTGCATTCAAATGGGTATATCTTTCCTTTTCTCCTTTGCTTTTCACTTCTCTTCTTTTCACAGCTATTTGCAAGGCGTCCTCAGACAACCATTTTGCATTTTTGTATTTCTTTTTCTTGGGGATGGTCTTGATCACTGTCTCCTGTACAATGTCATGAACCTCTGTCCATAGTTCATCAGGCACTCTGTCCATCAGATCTAACCCCTTAAATCTATTTCTCACTTCCACTGATTTAAATCTAAATCTCACTTCGATTTAAGTCATACCTGAATGGTCTAGTGGTTTTCCCTACTTTCTTCAATTTAAGTCTGAATTTGGCAATAAGGAGTTCATGATCTGAGCCACAGTCAGCTCCTGGTCTTGTTTTTGCTGACTGTATAGAGCTTCTCCATCTTTGGCTGCAAAGAATATAATCAATCTGTTTTGGGTGTTGACCATCTGGTGATGTCCATGTGTAGAGTCCTCTCTTGTGTTTTTGGAAGAAGATGTTTGCTATGACCAGTGCATTTTCTTGGCAGAACTCTATTAGCCTTTGCCCTGCTTCATTTTGTACTCTAAGGCCAAATTTGCCTGTTACTCCAGGTGTTTCTTGACTTCCTACTTTTGCATTCTAGTCCCCTATAATGGACATCTTTTCAGGTGTTAATTCTAGAAGGTCTTGCAGGTCTTCATAGAACCATTCAACTTCAGCTTCTTCAGCGTTACTGGTTGGGGCCTAGACTTGGATTACCATGATATTGAATGGTTTGCCTTGGAAACGAACAGAGATCATTCTGTCGTTTTTGAGACTACATCCAAGTACTGCATTTCAGACTCTTTTGTTGACCATGATGGCTACCCCATTTCTTCTAAGGGATTCCTGCCCACAGTAGTAGATATAATGGTCATCTGAGTTAAATTCACCCATTCCAGTCCATTTAGTTCACTGATTCCTAAAATGCTGATGCTCATTCTTGCCATCTCCTGTTTGACCACTTCCAATTTGCCTTGATTCGTGGACCTAACATTCCAGATTCCTATGCAGTATTGCTCTTTACAGCATCGGACTTTACTTCCATCACCAGTCACATCTACAACTGGATGTTGTTTTTGCTTTGGCTCCATCTCTTCATTCTTTCTGGAGTTATTTCTCCCCTGATCTCCAGTAGCATATTGGGCACCTACTGACCTGGGGAGTTCATTGTTCAAATGTCCTATCTTTTTGCTTTTTCATACTGTTCATGGGATTCTCAACCCAGGAATACTGAAGTGGTTTGTCATTCCCTGCTCCAGTAGACCACATTTTGTCAGAACTCTCCACCATGACCCATCCATCTTGGGTGGCCCTACACGGCATGGCTCATAGTTTCACTGAGTTAGACAAGGCTGCGGTCCATATGATTAGATTGGTTAGTTTTCTGTGATGGTGGTTTTCAGTCTGTCTGTCCTCTGATGGAGAAGTATAAGAAGTTTACCATTATATATGGCATCAAATATTTTTGTATGTAAAACTTTATGTCCACCTCTAATTAGGATAGACTGCTAAAAGTGAAATTACTAAGGTCAAAAAGCAAGAATGGTATTTAAAGTTGGACTTAAGAAAGTCAGTCAAATCTGGATTAGGTTCGCCAAAGGATTCTTAGTCATTCTCCTTAACCTTCCTGCGTCTCGGTTTTTGCATAGATCAAATGAGAATAATGATAAAATTCACAGGTGTTACAGAGAAAAACCACAGGCCCACAAGGGCAGCACATCCCAGAAGGATATCAGGCCTAGACTTAATGGCGCTCTTATTTGCAGTTTTAACCTCCCCTAGAAATGTAATCTTAATCAACCAGCCTGGAATTTTCTGCTCAGCACCAAAGACATCATGGGTCACATGAGCCCTTTCCACTCCCCTCCCCACCTTGAAAGGGGGAGGCGGCCAGCTGTGTGATAAACTCCCTTTCCCCTCCCACTCCAAAAGTGTCTGGGCCTCAAATAATCTTTTCCTTTCTTTTTACTAATAGTTCCCTTGCCCCATCCTTCTCTCATAGAAATCGTCCATTTGGTACCACCCCTTGGAGTGCCTTTTAGATGCGAGGTGAGGTGCTGCCCTGCTTCCGAATCACTGAATAAAACCAATTAGATCTTCAGTTTTACTCGGTGGCATTTTGTTTTTTTAACACAGGCATGTTGCGAGGTTTAAATAAAGTGATACAAGTAGACAGCGTACACTACTGGTCCATAGTGAGCTCACAGTGAAGGTAAGCTATTTTTCTGGGACATTCAGTCTGGGCTTCCCTCGTAGGTCAGTCGGTAACGAATCCGTTTGCAAAGCAGAAATCCGCTTACTTGTCGGAGACCGAGGTTCGATTCCTGGGTCCGGAAGGTCCCCTGGAGACGGAAATGGCAACTCACGCCAATATTCTTGCCTGGAAAATCCCATGGACAGAGGAGCCTGACGTGCTACTGTCCATGAGGTCGCAAGAGTCGGACGCGAACACGACTTGGCGACTAAACCACTCACCGTCCCTCAGCAGACATCCTACTTCGGGGGCCCGTCGTGGACCCGTCCTCGAAGCACTGTGAAATCACCAGGGCCCAACAGTGACCCCGTGTGGCCGTATTAGAAACAGCAGCCGCGGAAAGAAGGCCTGCGTTGCCAGAAACGATGCGATTCCTGTGTTTATTTCTCGTGGTGTCCCGTGACCAGACTGACCCCTGGCAGAAGCATGTTGCTGGGATTCTTGAACGACCTGAGACAGACAAGACTCAGGGAAGGGGTAATGGGCGCTCCCGACCTGAAAAGGAAAGCCTGGGCGATTAATTTAAATGTTGACAGATGATGACCTCATAGGTACACGTGAACTGTGGAGTTAGTCATCATTTCTACAGAAACTGCAAAGGAACGGTGGATCTCCTTGCACAATATAACCATGAGACAGCACTTTGGCAATTATGTGTGTCCCTTATAAACCCTGACAAATTCTGATACTGGATTTTAGTGAGTGGTTTAGTTGGGCTGTAACTACCCCAAAGGCCCTCTGTTGCAGCCTGGAGTTTATATAATGAGCACACTGAATATACTTAACAGCTGGCTTGTCAGGTGATCGATTTTCATATTTCATCGATTGTGTTTCACAGAACATCATGTCGACGTTAATTGTCTGGTCTCTACAATCTATTCAAAAGGATTAACTAAAAGAGAATATGAATTAAAAGAATTTTTTAAATTGGAGGATTAAAATTACAATATCGTGATGGCTTTTTGACAAGCACCAACATTAATCAGCATTAGGTACACACATGTCCCCTCCCTCTTGAACACCCCTCCCATCTCTCCTGATTCCATGCTGTGATGCCAAGAAGGCAGTGAAGCTTGCAGTTGCACCTTTGATGGAATACTGAAGCATTTGATAAAGGAGCTTCAGTCTCCAGTATCACCCCTGGGCCTCACAGATGGGAGGGCAGGAATCTCTGGCAATTGGGGATGAGAATTGTGGATTGCTGATTTTCCTCAAAGATGATTTGAGAGGGAAAGTAAACTACAACCTCTCTCAGTATCCTTGTGGCCTTGGTTCCAGGATCCCTGCAAACTCCAAAATCCACGGATGCTCAAGTCTGTTATATAAAATGGCATAGTATTTGCATATAACATACACAAATCCTCCCATAAGTAGGGGTTTGGGGTGCTGACTCCCATGCAGTGGGAAATCCACAGATAACTGAACTCCTCCAAAACTTGACTACTAAAGCATACTGTTGACCAGAAGCTTTACCAATAGCATAGATAGTCAATTAACACATATTTTGTATGTTTTATATATTATACTGTATGTTGTTGTTCAGTCACTAAGTCGTGTCTGACTTTTTGCGATCTTGTGGATTGTAGCATGCCAGGCTTCCCTGTCCTCCATTGTCTCCTGGAGGTTGCTCAAGTTCATGTCCATTGAGTTGGCGATGCTATTTAACCATCTCATCCTCTTCCACCCTTATACAGTATATTCTTACAATAAAACAAGCTAGAGGAAAGAAAATTTTATTAAGGAAGTCATAAGGAAAAACAGGTACTGTATTATATTTATCCATACATCATCTGTTTATGAGTCATTTTGTCAGTACCTATGTCAATATTGTCTTAGATGGTATAAAACATGGTAGATGTCATACATATTACTAACATTAGCCATCAAAAATGAAAAGATAATGTGAAAAGGAAATTAGTTTATTTATAGTTATAACAAATCATGCATTGATAACTTTATGGTTGCCTTGTGTCATGGGTAAGATTGCTCCACAATTCATGTACAAAATGAATGAATCATTATAAAATTTTATGGCATAGAGTGTTAGTCATATTCATAATACTGTATTGGAAGTATTGCTGCATTTTAAAAAAAAAACCACGTACCTATGATGATAGCTGATACACAGCTTCTCCAATTACAAGAGGAATACTATACAGTAATGAAATTCTTTGAAAGCAAAGCTGTAAAACAACAAGGAAAGTAACCCATTATTAATTTTATAGTAAATATCACTCATCTTATGCCTATGTAAGGATACACTGTGAATGCGTGCTCAGTTACTCAGTTGTGTCCTACTCTTTGCAACCCCATGGACTGTACCCCGCCAGGCTCTCCTATCCATGAGATTTTACAGGCCAGAATACTAGAGTGGGTTGCCATTCCTTCTTCATGGAATCTTCCTGGCCCAGAGATCAAACATGCATCTTTAGCTTCTCCTTCATTGACAGGCAAATTCTCATACACTAATATCTGAATATATTTTATGCATTCATAGCATAACCTTTTTGGTTATATATATTTCCAGGCCAGGCTATGAATTTCATCTGTAAGTTTTTTGAAATTGTCACAAATCTCCAGAAAATGTTCCAATATAGTTATTGAAAAAAATTTACATGTAGGTAGATTCATGCAGTTTAAACCCGTGTTGTTCAAGTCAACTGTGCTTTAAATCATGTGTAGATTTCTTATAATACTTAATACAAAGCAAATGTTATATAGTTGCCTTCGTGGGGAAAATTCAAGTTTGGTTTTTTAGAATTTTCAGGAATCTTATTTTTCAAATGTTTTCCTTCTGAGGTTGGCTGAATCTGCAGATGTGGAACCCATGGACATAGAAGGCTGACTGTAATTTAGCATACAACTTAGCAGCAGCAGCAGAAGTGAGAAAAATATTTTTCTATTGTAGAGAATGCAACATTTTCATGATTTTATAGATAAAAAACATAATTTCTCAGAAATTGTAAGACTGTGATAGCTCATGCCTTTCAAGATCCCGGTGGTTGTAAGTTTGCTTTTCTCTGCTAGTAAAGCTTTCTTTTGCACTTCTGCTTGCTGAGCTGCTCTCAGTCGACATACTCAGCTTTGAACATGAAAATCCTTCTTGATGACTTGAACAGGAAACCACGAACTGAAAGGCCATTAGTAAGGTAGCCAGATAATTTATCCTCTGAATTGGAATACTTGTTAGAGTGAGAGTGTGGAGTTAATAATTACATGAGCACCACTGAATATATGCCCTCTGGAGGCTTAAATCACACACTTTCACATTTTATCAAAGACAAGCTTAACATGTAAAAAGCATTGTGTGGCATATGAACTGTAGACACGATTTAAGAATTTCTTTACTCTTTTTCTATTGGCTTTCCATCTGCAAAGGATTTCTTTTTCTTTTTAATGATAAAAATAATACCTGTTTGTTTAAAAAAAAATACTAAATGCTGGGACTTCCTTGGGAGTCCAGTGGTTAAGAATCCACTTTGCAATGCAGGGGATGGAGGTTCAATCCCTGGTCAGGGAACTAGGATCCAACATGTCTCAAAGCAACTAAGAGTCGGTACCCTGTTAACAGAAGAATCTCATGATGCAACGGAGATCCCACGTGGCACAACTAAGACCCGAGGCAACCAAACTCATGAATTAATTTTAAAAAAGCTAAATGCTAAAAGTGTCTGATTTCTATGCCCCTCAGCCCCTAATTTCCCTCCTCATCAGATAGTACCATTTAGGTGGTTTAAAATAATAGAAATTTATTGTCTCACCATTCTGAAGGATAGAAATCCAAAGTCAAGGTGTTAGCAAGGTTGTGTTCTTTCTGAAGCCTGTAGGAGAATTCTGTGGCTTGCCGGCCATCTTTTGGCTACATCTCTCCAGTCTCCACCTTGTCATCACTCATCATGCTTTCTGTGTGTCTGGCTTCACCTGGCTGCCTTCTTATAAGGACACCAGTTATACTCCCTGCCCCTGCTTCACTATGACCTTATCTTAACTGATTACACCTATAATAACCCTATCACTAAATAAGGTCACATTCTGAGTTCCTGGGGGTTAGGATAACTTTAGATGGGATGGGCACGATTCAATCCACAATAGAAGCTAAACTCTGTAAGTCAATAAATTAAGGCTGCCATCTGTAACAAATATTCGTAATACCTCAAAATTTGGCTCTTTTTATCCATGTTTGGGAGAATCTATGGGAGTAACTTTTTTAAATTGACATATATAATGTTGTGTTAATTTCTGCTGGTTTTCAATTTCAGCAAAATGATTGTTTTACATATATATTCTTTTTTTCATATTCTTTTCCACTATAATAACCACAGGAATTGAATATGGTTCCCTGTGCCATACAATGGGACCTTGTTGCTTATCCATTCTATATATAATAGTTCACATCTGTCAGTCCCAACCTTCCATTCCTTCCCTCCCCCATCTACCTATTCCTTAGCAATGTAGGGTAAATTATTGATAGACATAGAGAAACCTGAATGAACTGACCTCAGCTAACCAGAATCACCAACTTATTGACCAAAATGTACATGTGCTGGACTTTCCAAAAGAGCAGTCATTAACAAGAAAATACTCATTGACGTGAATGTAACTTTGTATTAAATATTGAGTAGATACAAAATAACATTTATAAACATGTGTATGGTAAGAATAATTCTGATCCAATGAACAACTGTAGCCCCACCACACAGTTTAAAAAATAAGACACTGTCCACTATCCTTCAAGAATTCTACATTTAATTTTTAAATGGCTAAATTAATGTGTGGACATACTTAGTCTAAAAACTTTTTATAATTAGAATTCTATTGAACAAAAATAGAATGGAATAAATAAATAAATAAAACAGATAAGGAGTATTGACAAGAATGTAGAGAAACTGGAACACTCATAAACTAGTCGTGAGAATGAATATGATTCAGCAGCTATGGAAAATAGCCTGCAGTTCCTCAAAAAGTTAAACATATGACCCACCAATTCTCTCCTAGGTATGTATCCAACAGAAGTGAAAACATATGCTCACACAAAAACTTGTACATGAAAATTTATAGCAGCATTATTTATAGTAACAAAGAGGTGGAGACAACCCAAAGGCCCATGAAGTGATGACTGGATAACCACTTGCGGCAGAGTCACACAATGGAATGTTATCGGCATAGTCACACAATGGAATGTTATTCTGCCACAGAAAGAAATAAGGTGCAGATATATGCTACAACATGGTTCAACCTTGAAATGATTGTATCCAGTGAAAGAAGCTAGTGACAAAAAAAAAAAAAAACACCTCATATGATTCCATGTATATGAAATGTCCAGAAAGGCAATTCCATAGACACACAGAGTAGATAAGTGGTTATTTAGTGCTGGGGGGAGTGTGGTGGTTCGGGGTGGTAGCTGACAGGGGGACAAGGTTTCTTTTGGAGGTAATGAAAGTGTTTCTAAAAATAACGGTGATTGGTGTCCATTTTCGTGAATATACTAACAATCACTGAATGATGAACCTAAAGGGGTGTATTTTGTAGTATATGAATTAAATCGCAATAAAAATGTTACCAAAAAATGACAGGGAGGGAGAGCGAGAGGGAGGGAGGAAGGGAAACCCTATTAAACCTAGGTTTAACTTCTATTTCTATCCCAGTCTGGCTGTAGAACTTTAGGAATGTTACCTAACTTCTCTAAGCCTTAACTTCCCCATAAATAAATGGGCATGGTAAGAGTTCCTACGTCACAGGACTGTTGTAAGAATTTCAGGCTTAGAGTTTGGTAATGAAAAAGTGTTGAGTTTATTATATTCTTAAGATTCCCAAGTCAGCGCCCCTTCCTCATGCCCCCGTCTCTGGTTCTATTTTCAGTGTGAAAGAGTAAGTCGCCTGCTCGTTCTCTTGAGCGTCTTCTTTCAGAGAACCGTGGGAGAGTGGAACTATTGAAAACATGTCAGAAAGCTCAGGTATCCTTATTCAACTCGCATCTTATTATCTAAGGGAAACGTCCTTTGCTTAGTTTGACCCTCTAGGCTTCCCATCCTTTTCGCCTCAGCGCGCATGCGCGGAAGCCCGGTGCTCCTTCGTTCGTGCTTCTGCCGCTTTGACAATGGCGGCTTGCGGAGTGGGGCTGTTGACCCGTTTGTCCCTGCGCGTTCAGAGAAGCCAAGTCCAGCGCCCTCTTCGCAGGCTTCTCAGTTGCCCAGGAACGGTGGCCGCAGACCTCAGGAGAGAAGAGCAGTCCTCGGGGAGCGCGGAGACAGGTGTGGTGCCGGGGCTGTAGCCGCGATCCGCCTCGGGCCAGGGCAGGAGGAAGAGTCTGGAGTCGCGGGCGGGCGCTTGACCTGTGGAAGCGGCCGGGGAGCCTTTGACCATCGGAGAGGTGTCCCGACCTCGTCTGACCGCGCTCGGGGAATCTAGAGCCGCCGCCGTGGCTCGTGGTCGTAGCGGGGTTTGTGACATTTCTGCCTTCGGGGACTCCGTGTCCAGCAATGAAGTCGTTCAAGGCTCGTTTGCAGGCCAGGAACACAATTTGCCACTGTTTGACAGTTTGGCGAAACATTGTTGCCAGTAATGGTAGCGATTCCACAGTTCCTTTTTCGGTAGCTTCCTAGCTCACAAATGTAACATTTTGATGCTCCCAAGTTGCTGATGGAGGCCGAGCGAAGCCTTGATGAATGAGTAACTGGGATCCCTGGTCCTCCAGTGGAGGCTCTGCCTCTGAAGTTACTGCCTTTTGCTTTATTCTTCTGACCATTTTGAACAAAATCAGCCTGATAGCAGATCTGCAGGGGCTGGAACAGGCAGGAGTTTTAAGTTTATGTGTTGGTGTGTTCAGAAGTCCAGCCACCCCTCTTGAAACCTAAGAGATGCGTATACGCTGTTTACAATTCTTAAAGCAATCTGGCAGGAGATGTGTCATTGTTTCCATTTTAGAGATTTAGACAGAGGCCCAAGGTGCTGAGTGGTTTGCAGCTGAGTTAATTTATACCTCGAGTCCCGCTGTTAAACACCATTTCTTGGAGCTGGAATTTTAAGATATGAAATTATTTCTGGGAACAACTCTAAAACATGCTAAACCAGGAAAGTGTTTTTCCCTAAAATAAATGATAGGGTTGCTGTCCTCATCAGACTGTTTGAGAGACTCATTGACAGTGAGTGGGAAATATTGCTTCATATGACAGTTCATTGAAATGCTGATTGGATTGTGTGTAGTAGAAACTGCTTCTGTTAGAATTTCTTTTAAGTGACCGAAAATTTGAGTAAGACTTCTGCCAAAGAAGCTATTATAATTTAACATGACTATAGTGGCTTAATTTTAGAGTATTTTCATGTGCTCTTTGAGATACAGAACTATGTGAACTCAGTTTGGAAGGAATTATTATTAGTCCATTTTATAGATATAGAAACAAGTTAGTCCAGGTGGCCAGTAAGTGGTTCAAGCTTATTCAGCTATTCAGTAGCAAAGGTAAGAATAAACCCTTCTGATTCCAATGCTTCATTTAGTAGAACCTTTTTGTTTTCCTTAGGAAATGTGTTTCATTTTGTATCATTAGGGTAATATAACTGGCTAAATATTTAGAGATTCTGGTGAGGCATAACAAGTAACAAAATCCTCATTTGAATTGCTTTTCTATTTTTAAAGAGAAGTAGATGATTATTCTATATAATTTTATAATTAGAAGAAAATTGAGAAATACGCAGTTGAGTTATTCACTCAGTGCGAGAACTCATTGCCAAAGCTTTGCTAGTAACATTTTCTTATAACAAGGAACACCCTGTTTCATAAATCAGTCAGTTCATTTTTGATGAGGCTCAGATGGCTAGAAAATATCTATAATGAGCTAAAGCTACTAATTTCCCATTTCCCTGTTGGTCTTAGTTTTGACATAGCTTTCATGTGAGAAATGGAAAGAACCCTGATTTAAGAACAAGAATTTGTATTGTTCAGGACTCTGGGTGCAGATGACAGAAACTAACTCAAATTAAAGGGAGGATCCACCAACCATGTAACCAAACTCCAGAAGGAGACATGACTGCTTTAAGGTCACCTGGATGAATGTGATGAGAGTGAGTTATTTCCTCGGCTGTTCTTGTGGCGGCCTCCTTATCTCAGGTTCTTCTTCTGCAGCTTGTTAATGGTGAGGTGGGGAGGAATGGCCACTAGTAGTAGCTTGCGACTTTGTCCAGTGGGAGAATAATCTTTTGCCTGAATTTGAAAGATCTAAGAAAGAGTTTTTGATCATCACCCCACCCCACCCCACCACCCTCACCTACTGGACCAAGAGGAGCTGTTTCAAATCATTTGAGAGTCCTGGCCCGCCTAGTGGGGTGTGGGCACATGTATGGGAAGATAGCTATTGACAGCCACCCCCTACAACCTCACAGACAGGGTTGTGCCTGGCACAGACAGGGGACATGTGTCAGGCAACCAAGGAGCAGCTGAGCTCTTTAGGAGGCTACCCAGCTTGTTAGATGTTTGATTTGTTTTTTCATCATTAATGATACTTACCCTGTCTATCTCAAAAGGTTATTATGAGATTCAGAAGAGAGTGTTTTTGTGAAAACTGGAAAGTGCTGCGCTGTTGGGTTCGCGCTGGTTTGTTCCAGGTTGTAAATCCCCTCTTTCTTTGCAGTGCTTCCCTACCAGAGTTTTAGACCTTTTATTACTTCTTTCCAGATTCTCTCTGGTTAATCAGCATCCTTCAGATCCCTAATGTCTGGAGCAGAGCGTGTACTCTACGTGTGGCCTGACCAGTGAATAGTGAAAAAGTGACAGTACCCCTTGAACTTGGATTTTATATCTATCTTCTCCCATTCTCACCCCAGAAGTTAATACATTCCCTTGGCTTATACTGAACTTTCATCAGATCACAGTTTTGTTCTTTTATATATCTACTGCTAGCTGATCCCTTCCCTCCTCCCACCTCACCCCCAACCCCCGTTATGTGCCTGTGTGTTTATGTTGTTTTTGATTCTAAATGAAGGACAATATTCTCTGTGTTTTTGCTTATCAGATTGTTATCACGACCACTGAAAATTTGAATCTGTCTTAAAATATTAGCACTTACTACTTTTTCCTTCCCACTTTGTGTTCTCTGTACATTTGACAAGCCTTTTTACAAGGAAATGAACTTACATTACCTGAACTTTCTGACCCTTGTTTTCATGACTTTGTTCTGTCTACATCATTCGTACCTTCTGTTGTTCAAGGCCACAGCTATTAGTCCTGTAGACTCTGCCTTCCCCCCTCACCTCCTGTCCTTTCAAGCATGTTTCTCCATCATTCAACAAACTTCTCGATCTCTTCTCAAATTCAGTGTCTGTTCCTCCTCAGTAGTCCAACTGCAGGCAAATACTTGCATAAAAGTACAAAAACATTGTATACTGATGACACTGCAGTGTTGCTTGTGATGGTGATAAAGGTAAACCATCTAAATATTTATCATAGAGGATTAATTAAATTACCATAAATATCCAAGAATACTTATGCAGTTATTTTTTAAATGAGGTAAATATATATCTACTGATATGAAAAGATAGGACAGTGTATTAAATATTTAAAAGCATATTACAGAGCAGAATGTACAGTACATTTTCAGTAATTTCAGTTGTGTGAAAAATGTTTATCTCTGGAGAGGTACAGATGCATATGTTTATATATGCCTTGAAAATGTCTGGAAAAGTATCACATTTAATACTTGGGTATTAGAACTGGAGGAGGATTTATACATTTACTCTATGAAATTTTGCAGTTTGATTTTACTTTTACAATTAGCAGTGGAACATCAGTGTAGACTCAGTAAATATCAGCAGCAAGAAGATCGAGGTGGTAATTACAACTGGAAAAGTGGATAGAAAAACTTGGACCATTAAAAAAAAGAAGGAAATAGGGACCAGGTGGAAAGGCTGTCAGTAGACTGAGGTCATCCTTGTCCCAAGGATGGAAGACAGGTTCTCTTCTGTGTTGTTAAAGTAAATACAACACTGTGACTGACATTCTTCCAGAGATGTTGAAGTGAGGTTTTGCAGAGTGGAGGCGATTCTGCCAAGAAGAGTCAGAAGTCTCCACAGACCTGAGCACAGTTTGCAGGATGAATGGGAGTTTGTGAGACAGAAAATGAGAAGGTGGGCATTGCAGCCAGAGAGAAGAGGCTGTGAAAGTTCATAGTGTGTGTGATGGTGTCGTGTGAAGAGCACTGTAGGTGCGCAGTGTGGAGGAGGAGGAGGTGGTGAAAGTTAACGTGGGTGAGAAGGGGCCAAGGTGCTGGGCGCTTCATACTCAGGCCACGGGGCTTAGACCAGACTGGGAACACAGCAAGAAGTCAAAGAATAAGGCTTTCTTAAAAAGATTATTTTATAAAGGGGACTTTGGTACCTTTGTTTCATTGCACTTAGACTTGTATTTCTTTTAGACTTTGAAATGTTACAGCTTATATAGACTTCTTACATGTGTATTTATAAAAGTGGTTTTACTTTTCTGGTTTTGCTTTGAAAATTTTATGGAACACTCCCTTTTTAGCGCTATTCATTGAATATAGTCAATCAAAACAGTGGACGGCTTAATGGTAATCACAACGGAATGGTAATAGAAAGATTGAGAGGAGCACAACTTCACTTTGATAAAGGAGGAGAAGAAATAAGATGAAGTTAGGATAAAGTTGACTGTAGTCAAGTGTACAGTCTTTATATACCTTATCAAGAGATGCTTTAAATTTTACGTGTGTTGGTAATGTCTTTGTCTCATTCATAGGCTCTGAAGACAGGACTCCAAAAAAGAGATTCTCTGAGGTGCAAAACGAGAGACGAGAGCAGGCCCAGCGGACTGTGTTGATCCACTGCCCAAACAAAATCAATGAGAAGAAGTTTCTCAAGTTCTTATCCCAGCATGGACCTATTAACACCCACTTCTTCTATGAAAGTTTTGTAAGTATTTGAGAAACAGTCTGACTTAATAGTCATATATATATATATATATTATATATATATATAATATATATATATATATTTAGTTATTTCTTGCTCTCTTGCCTTTGCAACATGGTAAAGTTATATTTTCTGTTGATATCCTACAGCTTTTTTTAATCTAAATTTCTTTAATGAGGTTTTTTTTTTAATGTGAGAAGTCCTTATAGGAGTATTACAGAATTATAAGCAGAATTATTACTGAATGATAATTTGACTACTTTAAATCATTCCATTATCTTAGGCATTGGAGCCAGTGGGAGGTCTTTTTTTCTGTGTCAGCATTATTTTCAGCTTCACTTAACTCATACCATTTTATAGTGTTCCTTTTATTGATCTGCTTATAATGGTTTAAAACCATTGCTTGTGTGCATACCATTGTAGATTTTAATAATGAACGTTTTTCATGTTGTGATAATTGCTTTGAAATATGAACTAAAACACTATTAATTTAAAAATATGAATAGTATTTAGGAATGTATTCTATTCTTGTTTTTGATCTAGGGTCTTTACGCTGTTGTAGAATTTTGTCAGAAGGAAAGTGTAACTTCATTGCAGAATATAACCCGGACTCCAAGCCTGGGCCCTGAGGCTGCAATTCCATTCAAGTCACGTTATTTCAATTTAAAATTGAGAAATTCAGTAAACCAGACATCTGAACTGTCAAGTATTCAATGTAGTAACCAGTCTTCTCCTTCAAGCAAGAAGCTTTATCAGTTACTTTGTTGTGCAGAAAGTGTAAGTTTTTAGGTATACTTTCCCAACTTGATATATGTGTATTTGACTTGTTTTGTACATTTTAAGTTTTTATTAAATATTATTAAATATTCAAATTACGGAGCATACTGACCAAGTGAAAAGTAAAAGATGCACCATTTGTGATCATAAGAAGTAATCACATTCTTCCAAAGTTTGGGGCCTTTGGATTATTCTAGTTTTCTCTCTCTTGTCAGACATATAATTGTATATGACATTCTTTTTGTAAACTAAAAGATCTTATTTCTGGTTTTATCTCTTTTTTTCTGCTCTAATAATGTTTGTAGTTGTTGGTCAGTTGCTCAGTTGTATCTGACTCTTTGCAACCCCATGGTAGCACGCCAGGTTTCCCTGTCCTTTACCATCTCCCAGAGTTTGCTCAAACTCACGTCCATTGAGTTGGTGATACCACCATCTCATCCTCTGTCACCCCCTTCTCCTCTTGCCTTCAGTCTTTCCCAGCATCGGGGTCTTTTCCAATGAGTTGGCTCTTCGCATCAGGTGCGCTTCAGCTTCAGCCTCAGTCCTTCCAATGAATATTCAGGACTGATTTCCTTTAGGATTGACTGGTTGGATCTTCTTGTTGTCCAAGGGGCTCTCAAGAGTCTTCTCTAACACAACAGTTCGAAAGCATCAATTCTTTGGTGCTCAGCCTTCTTTATGGTCCAGCTCTCATATCTGTACATGACTATCAGAAAAACCGTAGGTGTAACTATACAGACCTTTGTTGGCCAAATAATGTCTCTGCTTTTTAATATGCTGTCTAGGTTAGTCATAGCCTTTTTTCCAAGAAGAAAATGTCTTTTAATTTCATGGCTGCAGTCACCATCTGCAGTGATTTTGGAGCCCAAGAAAATAAAGTCTGTCACTGTTTCCATTGTTCCCCCTTTTATTTGCCATGAAGCTATGGGACCAGATGCCATGATGTTTATATTAGTTTTGGTTTTTCTTACAGACTAGTCAAAGATTTAGCTAGTTCTTTTCAAGATTCTCTTTATGGTTTTATCAAAATATACTATTTGGGGGTATTTTTCTAATTTTTAAAACTTCTAACCTTTTATATTTCTTCTCCTTTGTGGGCCTTTAAGGCTGTGGTTTTATTTTAAATATGAATATTTAAGTTCCAGCATGTACCTTCATGGTATGATCATTTAACACTAGTCTCCTAGGGAACATACAGGACTGTTGTTCTAAGGAACTGGGGGATCGTGGGCCTTCATTCCTGAAACTGCTGCTTTCTAGTGTTTCTTGCCTTTAACATTGGCTCTCCTCTCCCCTGCAACTTCCTTTAAATGTCCAGCTTTGTGGTTATTTCTGCCTCGTCTACTAGAGCACTTTACTGTTTTCATTTTCCTGAAACAATACTTTATACTCAGTGCCTAAGAACAGTCATAGTTTTAATTCTAGCCATCTTATTTTGCTGGTATCCTTCCTCATTCCTCATTCCTCAGTACTTTTTAAAGGGCATTTGTAATAAGGCTCAATGTAAAAAGATTGTGTATTTTTAAAGTCGGTCTCCTAAGCCATCAAATATCTGAAATAAAATGACCATTATGCAACATGACCTGAACATTTTCTGTATTTTGTTCTTTTGTTTTGGCCAGCTAGGTAGATGATCAGCTGAACATTCTCTTGAGGGAATTCCAGCTCACAGAGGAAAACACCAGGCTCCGATATCTCACCTGCTCTCTCATTGAAGATGTAGCAGCTGCGTACTTTCCGGACTGTGCAGTCAGACCCTTTGGCTCCTCAGTGAATAGTTTTGGGAAACTAGGATGTGATTTGGACATGTTCTTGGATCTAGATGAAATTGGAAAATTTACTGCTCAAAAGGTAACTGCATTTCTTTAAATCACAAAGTTAAAATTATTAGAAGAAATAAAGGAAATCTTTGGACTTAATAAAATTATAACTTGATTTCTAAGCTTAAGAGGCAGTGTGGTTACAGAGTAAAGTCTATTTGATACTGCTTCTTTGGAACTGTAAAATCTTCTTTGCATTGGTCTAATACGTGGTCATTTTTTGTGAATATCTTAAACATGTAATGAAATGTTTGTTCCTTTTGGGGGTTGAGAAATTTTGGGGGTAGACCAAGGTTACTTACTGTGTTTTTTAGATTATGTGTATATTAACTAACCATTTTATCTACATAACCTACTTTTTACATCTCATGTTATTTGCTTCCATTCGTTTCTCAGAATTCTGATTTTTATTGTATTCAAAGAAGTATATGATCATTATACCTTTTTATCAGGTTGTTCATTTATCATTGTTATGTCCATCATCTCTGTAAATGCCTTTTCTTTGAATTCTTTTTTGTTTAAGATGGCCGCTTGTTATCTGTCTCAGAAACCTTCTTCTGTATCACTATTTTCAGCTTTCACATTTTTTTGTTCAGTTGCTAAGTCATGTCTGACTCTTCGAGACCCCATGGACTGCAGTGTGCCAGGCTTCCCTGTCCTTCACTCTCTCCTGGAACTTGCTCACACTCAAGTCCATTGAGTCAGTGATGCCATCCAGCCGTCCATCCTCTGTTGCCCCCTCTCCTCCTGCTCTCAATCTTTCCCAGCATCAGGGTCTTTTCCAGTGAGAAGCTATGGTTTTTCCAATAGTCATGTATGGATGTGAGAGTTGAACTGTAAAGAAAGCTGAGTGCCAAAGAATTGATGCTTTTGAACTGTGGTGTTGGAGAAGACTCTTGAGAGTCCCTTGGACTGCAAGGAGATCCAACCAGTCCATCCTAAAGGAAATTAGTCCTGAATATTCATTGGAAGGAATGATGCTGAAGCTGAAGCTCCAATACTTCAGCCACCTGATGCAAAGAACTGACTCATCTGAAAAGACCCTGATGCTGGGAAAGATTGAATGAGGGAGGAGAAGGGGACGACAGGATGAGATGATTGGATGGCATCACTGACTCGATGAACGTGAGTTTGAGTAGGCTCCGGGAGCTGGTGGTGGACAGGAAAACCTGGTGTGCTGCAGTCCATGGAGTCGCAAAGAGTCAGACACAACTGAGCGACTGAACTGAACTGAACTGAAGCTCTTCGCATCAGATGGCCAAAGTATTGGAGCTTCAACTTCAGGGTCAGTCCTTCTAATGAATTTCCAGAGTTGATTTCCTTTAGGATTGACTGATTTGATGATCTTGGTGTCCAAGGGACTCTCAAGAGTCTTTTCCAACACCACAGTTCAGAAGCATCAGTTCTTTGGTGCTGTCTTCTTTATGGTCCAACTCTCACATCCATATATGACTACTGGAAAACCATAGCTTTGACTAGATGGACCTTTGACGGCAAAGTGGTGTCTCTGCTTTTAATATGCTGACTAGGTTTGTCATAGCTTTCCTTCTAAGGAGCAAGCATGTTTTAATTTCATGGCTGCAGTCATAGTCGGAGAAGGCGATGGCACCCCACTCCAGTACTCTTGCCTAGAAAATCTCAATGGACGGAGGAGCCTAGTAGGCTGCAGTCCATGGGGTCGCTAAGATTCGGACACGGCTGAGCAACTTCCCTTTCACTTTTCACTTTCATGTATTGGAGGAGGAAATGGCAACCCACTCCAGTGTTCTTGCCTGGAAAATCCCAGGGACGGGGGAGCCTGGTGGGCTGCCATCTATGGGGTCGCACAGAGTTGGACATGACAGAAGTGACTTAGCAGCAGCAGCAGTCATAGTCTGCAGTGATTTTGGAGCTCGAGAAAAGAAAATCCATCACTGTTTCCACTTTTCCCCCATCTATTTGCCATCAAGTGATGGGACAGGATGCCATGATCTTGGTTTTTGAAATGTTGAGTTTTAAGTCAGCTTTTTCAGTCTTTTATCCTCATTAAGAGGCTCTTTCTGAGATTGTTGATATTCTCTCAGCAACATATGTTGTTATATTTTGGGTATAAATAGCAAATCACTGAATTTTATGCTTTTACTCCAATCTTTGAGTCTTTTTATTTATTATTACTGGTAAAATTTGATTTTATTTCTACTGTTTAATTTTTTATTTCCTATTTTCTATGCTTTTCCTTCCTTTCTTCCTCCTGTTGAATTGTTTCTTTATTCTGCCTTTTCATCCCTTACTTTCTTTCCATTTACAGTTTAGAGATTTTATATCCCACTTATGGTTTATTAACATGCATGTCTGACAGAGTAAAGTTAATCAGTGTGTCTGGTATCATCCCAAACAATATAAGAGGGGCTTTAACTTAATTGCAACTTTGATTTGGAAAAACTTCTGCATTTTTGTACACTCTTAGGTTTCTATGACTTTTCTTTCTTATGTATTTCAAATTAATAATCTTCTCTGTGTGACTGTCTAGTTGAAACTTCAAACTTAACATTTTGAAAACAAAAGTTTATATTCATCTCCTTGTTAATGTTCTTAAGTTTTTATGAAAGTTCTTATTTATGTGTCACATGTTAATTAGTGGCATTTTAGCTTTCCTGATATTTGCTATCACCTAAGCAAAGAAATCTAAGCTAATCTTTTAGGCCTGCCTCTTCATTTATATCCTCAAAGCTGCAGTCACAGGGTCCCTTATAAATTCTCAGTTAAATGATTATAACAACATCTTGCTTTCCACGTATTCCTCGCCTCATGCCTTGGTATTCTAGCCCTCAGGTTCTGCTGAAGTTACCTTAAAACACAGATTGGATCATCCACAAACTTAGAACTGTTCTTTTTAACATAGAATTGAAATGATCTGTTTCGTAATTCATTTTAGTGATAATTTGTCATTCTGTATCTTCACACACCAGGTTTTCAGTCACATCACTTAATTACCTAACAGCAGCAAGGCACTTTTATGATGTGGATAACAACTAAACAATTGTTATGTCTCTTCAGTGAGGAGTGCTGTTTCCTTCCATTCCTGACTGCCATTCCTAAGCAGCTTGCAAGGCCTAGTTCTGATTCCATCTTCTTAAAACCGTACTTGATTTTTTTTTCTCTACTCCAGTCAAAATTAATCACTCCTTTTTTGCAGCATCTTGCTCATCTTTCTGTCTCCAGATTCCTCCTGGGCTACCTTTAGTTAGTGGTTGATCTGTGTCTCTCACTGTATCATAAGCATGGGCAGAACAAAGACCACGTCTGTTCATTTGCTCATCCCACACAGTGCCTGTCTGCTCGGTGTATAATTACAGAGTCAAAACTGGCCAAGGAATATAAAACACATCACAGTGAAACGGATCAGTCTTACTAAGACTAACATGCTTTTATTTCTTGAAGTTGTATTAAATTCCTGGCGGGGACGCTTAAGTTACATTAGGCTATTTTTATACTAAATAATTAACATGGCTAACAATATGTTGTGATGGTGAAAACTTGGGCTCAGGAGCCACAGTGCAGATTAATCATTCTTCTACTTACAGCTGTAAGTGTGACAATGGGTGAGTTATTTACCTTCTCTATGCCTTGATTTTCCTAGCTGTAAAACTGGATTGGTACTATAGAACCAATTCATAGAATGTTTGAGAGGATTGGTAGACAGTAAGAAACAGTTTTTTTTCTGTTGGAAGTGGAGGAAGGAGTTGCAAACTTAGTTGGATGTTAGATTTCTGAACTGGAGAGCTATTTAGAAAAAAGTATTTTAAAAGACAGTGCTCCAGTCTCACTAAACAATTTGACATAATTTTGTATGTAGGTTTAACTTAAGCAGTGTTGTTATATATTTATATTCTGAAATATGTGCTTATTTAAGATAATAACTTTGCTAATAGAAACTTCTTAGAAATATAATGAAGAACAGGAGCATTTTTTAATTTTAATTTTTAAATAAATAAAAATAAATTAACAACAACAACAACAAAAAGCAGGACTACTTTTAAATTCATCCTCCATAAAGCAGCTTCCTTGATTGCTGTATGCCGTCATGAACCTCTCCTTCCTCTTGGTGCTCTGTGTGTCTCTGTACCCCACTTTGGTTTGTAATTCTCCAGACTTGTTTTATTCTTTAGCCTGAGTTAAGCACAGTTAGGAAAAGATTATAACTAAATCTGTATATATGTCGTAGCTTCAATCTACTGTATCCTTTTAAAAAATGGCTGCAGAATACTCTATCGAATGAATGTACCATGCTGCTGCTGCTGCTAAGTCGCTTCAATGTACCATAATTTATTTCATAACCAGTCCTTTTTCGTTAGTTAGGGAGCAGTATCTTTTTTCCTGCTTTATTGCCAACTGTAGTAGGTAATATTCTTCGGTTGTGCATAACAGAAACCAACCCAGAGCAGCTTAAACAAACAGAAGAAGTAGAGGAAGCATCCTAGAACTCAGGAATCAGGAGTGTGGGTGAGTCCTAGGAAAAGACTAGAACTCAAGTATAAATGATCAACAATCCACAAAGGGTCTGTTTCTCTCCAGGGTTTGCTTTGTTTAATATCTTCCTCCCCTTCACTCTCCTTTCCCCACCCCACTTCGATTTTCTTTACATTTTCATCCAGGTGGTGTAGCATGTGCCTGCCCCAAAGTTTCTGAGTTCTATTTCAGCCACCTGGTAGCCTCTGACCCTCAGCTGCAGTTCCTGGTGGAAACACTGGGCCGTGACGGGGAGCCTCCATGGTGCTTATGTCAGCAACCCTGTCTGGTCCACATGCATTGTCAGGGCCTTGATCCTTTCAGGAGAAATGAGTTCTTGAAGAGGGGCGGGTTGAGGGTAGAGGGCTTTAAGCTAGATAGAGCTTTTAAAAGGTATCTACCACACAAATAGTGCTGCAGTGAGTGAACAGCTTGTATATCTGCTCATTTGTATTAGCATTCCTTTGGGGTGGTTTCCTAGGATTTTAGTAACTAATCAAAATCTTACATATTCAAAGTTTTGCTATTTCAGTATTGAAGTTGTCCCAAAAGTATGTCTCAGTTTACACTCCTGTTGTCAGGATGGATGTGTTTCTCCTCACCCTCCAAAGCTGGTCCTGTCAGCCTTTTTGTTTTTGCCAGACTGATAATCAAAAAAACCTCATTGCTATTTTAATTTCCTCTTAGTTTCTGGAAAACAGGAACATCTTTTACTATGTTTCTTGCTCAGTTTTATTTCTTCTATTAATTTCCTATTCAAATGTTTTTGACCATTTGTAGAATTGGGCTCTGTGCAAACCCTTCATAAATTAGGGACATTATTCCTTTATGTGACATGTACTATTGTCTTCATTTGTCTTCTATCTAGTAATAAATATGCGTGGCCTTAAGATGGTTTTCATTTTTATTCATTCATATTCTTTTGTGTGTTCTGGAATTTTGTGTCATGCTTAGAGAATCCTTTACTCTATGATTGTATAAACATGCTCCCATTGTATTCTGGTATTTTATTGATTAAAACCTTTTTTATTGAACTCTTTGCTCCGTGGTGAATTTACTTTGGTTTTGGAATAGTCTAGTTTCTTTTTTTGATGGCCACTTGACTCATTCTTTCAATAGCATTTCTGCAGTAATTTGCAGAGTTCATTTTATTAACTATTAAATGCCTATAGTTACATCTAGTTATATTGTCTGTTTCCTTCTGTTGATCTGCTGTTCTCATGCATGTATTTCCTGTTATAACTACTGTGGGTTTGCAGATCTTATGAAAATGGAAAGGCTCACTTGGAAAGGGCATGTATATCTTCACAGAGTCTGTGGTTCTACGTGTAGTATTACATAAGTCAATTATAAAAAGCCAATGATCTTTCAAGTTAGTATTTTATACTCTAGAGAATCAAAGGACAACTGAAGATTTTTTTTTAATGTTTTTATTGAAGTATAAGTTGATTTACAATGTCATGTTCATTTCTGGTGTACAGCAAAGTGATTCCATTATACATATGTTGTGTCTATTCTTTTGCATATTCTTTTCCATTATGGTTATCACAGGATATTTAATATAGTTATCTGTGCTATACAGTAGGACCTTATTGTTCATTTTATATATAGCAGTTTGTATCTGCTAATTCTAAACTCCTAATTTATCCCTTCCCTATCCCCATACCCTTTGGTAACCATAAGTTTGTTTTCTATGTCTATGAGTCTGTTTTTGTTTTATAAATAAGTTTATTTGTATCATATTTTAAATTCCACATATAAGTGGTATCATATATTTGTCTTTCTCCTTCTGACTTCATGGTAATCTTTGGTCCATTGACGTTGTGTAAATAGCATTATTTCGTTCTTTTTTATGGCTGAGTAGTATTCGTGTGTGTGTGTGTGTGTGTGTGTGTGTGTGTGTGTGTGCGTGTGCGTGTGCGTGTGCGTGTGCGTGTGCGTGTGCGTGTGTGTGTGTGTATTACATCGTCTTTATCCGTATGTCTCGTCTGTTGTAAATAGTGCTGCCATGAGCATTGGGGTGCATCTGTCTTTTCAGATTTTTCTCCAGATAAATGCTCAAGAGATGGAGTTTTGGATCATATGGTAGCTCTATTTTTGTTTTTTTAAGGGAACCGCTATACTGTTTTCCATAGTGGCTCCACCAATTTGCATTTCCATGAAGAGTGTAGGAGGGTTCCCTTTTCTCTTCACCCTCTCCAGCATTTATTATTTGTAGACTTTTTAATGATGGCTGTTCTGACTGGTGTGAGGTGATATTTAATTGTTTTTTAATTTATTTTTAATTGAAGGATAATTGCTTTACAATATTGTGTTAGTTTCTGCCATACATCAACATGAATCAGCCATGGATATACATATGTCCCCTCCCTCTTGAACCTCCCTCCCACCTAATTTTAGCTTTGATTTACGTTTCTCTAGTAATTAGTGATGTTGAGCATCTTTTCATATGACTATTGGCCATCTGTGTGTCTTCTTTGGAGAAATGTCTATTTAGGTCTTATACACATTTTTTGATTGGGTCTTTTTTTTTTCCTTTGGTTTTTGTTTCTGTCACTGAGTTGTATGAGCCATTTGTATATATTGGCCCTTGTCCAGTCAAACTGTTTGCAAATATTTTCTCCTAGTCTTTCAATTGTCTTTTCATTTTCACAATTGAGGATTTTGGGTCTGCTTTTGGCTGTGATTGCATGGAGAATTTTTTGTGTCTGTATGGTTATTAATTTTTTGTTTTGTATATGTGTGTTTTGACCAGAAATGACTTAGAGCATCCTTTTAGAAAAGTTTCAGAAGTTCCTTTTTATAAAAAGCTATTTGCTAATGTTTTTTTTATTCAGACCTCAGGAAATTTTCTGATGGAATTTCAAGTGAAAAACGTTCCTTCAGAAAGAGTTGCAACTCAGAAGATCCTCTCTGTGATAGGAGAGTGCCTAGACCAGTTTGGCCCAGGCTGTGTGGGAGTCCAGAGGATCCTGAATGCCCGCTGCCCGCTTGTCAGGTTCTCACACCAGGCCTCCGGATTTCAGTGTGATCTGACTGCTAACAATAGGTATGGTCTCTTACTTACCATCTTAAATGAATGTTACAAAGGATTAGCATAGTTTTTCTTGTGCAGAAACAGTGATTTTTGACTCTCAAATATGCTTTACTAGTAATTTTTTTAAAACGTGAAAACTTGAAAAGTAGGAAGTACTTTCTCTTATACTATATAATATCTATTGGGTTTTTCTTTTCTTTTTTTTTTGTGTTCTTAATAAAATGTTAAGATACTATGTTAAAATGTTAACATACCTAATAAACATCTTCTGAGAACTGTGTTTCATTGTTCCTACTTATATAGCCTGATAACAACTCAAAAATTCCTGAGTATCTAGCCTTCTAGTTTACTTAGAAAGTAAAGTGGCATCTTGAGTTTGTCCTCGGAATTGCCTCCAGATATAGTCAACTTTATGGCACCCCACTCTAGTACTCTTGCCTGGAAAATCCCATGGATGGAGGAGCCTGGTGGGCTGCAGTCCATGGGGTCGCTGAGAGTTGGACATGACTCAGTGACTTCACTTTCACTTTTCACTTTTTTGCATTGGAAAAGGAAATGGCAACCCACTCCAGTGTTCTTGCCTGGAGAATCCCAGGGATGGGGGAGCCTGGTGGGCTGCCGTCTATGGGGTCGCACAGAGTCGGACACGACTTAAGCAGCTTAGCATAGTCAACTTTGTGTCAAGCAAATGGTGGACTGAGCAGCCTAATAAGACTGCATAGTTTTCTTCAGCATGTGTTCATTTTATTATCAACCTGTTTGCTTAAAAAAAAGTGGGGGTGATGAGAATGACGAGTTCTTTTATGCTCTGATAACTTTTCTTTGGTTCTCAGTAGAGAAAACTCTTCAGTTGAGGCGTTTGTTTCTTTACACTCTAGTATACTCATTGCATTGGAGAAGGAAATGGCAACCCACTCCAGTGTTCTTGCCTGGAGAATCCCAGTGAGGGGGAGCCTGGTGGGCTGCCGTTGATGGTGTCGCACAGAGTCGGACACGACTGAAGCGACTTAGCAGCAGCAGCAGCAGCATACTCATTGCGTGCATTTTGTCTCCCTGTACTATCTGTTAGTTAAATAATCATAACTAAAAATAGATTCAGAAAATCCAATCTAGAGCAGTTTTGAATAAACTCAAGTGTTCACTAACAAGTCAGTGCTAAACACTTCTGAATTTCTCTCAAGTGGCTCATGGAGTAAAAATAAATAAAAATACATACTATACTTTCTATCATTACTATATTTTCTTTATAGTATGTAAGTCGAATAAAATGACTTTTATCTTTGTAATAATGTTATTTTCATTGTCTTGTTGCTATAGTTTTTAAAAATTTATTTAATATGCATCAGACTTTTTATACTTGCATGTTTCTTTATATCAGATACCTTGTACTGTGTGCTACTTATTTTTCAGCTTCATTTACATACCTAAAACATTTAATCACCATGAATTTCTAATTTGCCATTTCCTCTCCTTTCCTTAAACTCAGGGAGTGCCACCCATGATGGTACTTAGTAGGCAGTTTGGAGCTGATACTATGAAATAACATGTGCCCTCTCTTGGGTCTTTGAGAAATTACAAGACATGTCTTGATCATTAGGAACTTAATTTAAAAATATTTCTTATAACTCTTTGCATTATAACATATGACTAGAAGACTTAGAAAATAGGCTCTGAAGACTGATTTCTTAATACATATTTAATCTTCCTGAGTTGTGATTTTTATAAATAGTACACTTAAGTAATTTTGGCTGAATTTTAAAAGACTTATACTTTCTTGATAAAATAAGTATAATATTTCCCTTGTCTGTCGAAGGACTAGATAATCTCCTTTTCCCATTCTGAAGTGTCCTGATTTGGATGATAATGTATGAGGTTAGGTCACCTATAATCAATCCATAACAAGATCAAATTGTTTTTGAAATTCAGTTATCAGGAAGTCTTTGTCATATTTTTCTTCCTGTGGTGAGTGCAAATCCTACATATGACTTCATTTTCCTTCCAGCTTCGTCTGATACGAAGATCAGAAATAAATCACGCAGCACAGTTTTAATTAATCTACAGAACCACTGGATTGGAATGCCTATAGCCCAAATAGATTCTGATTCTGACTTTGTTCATTCTGTCTGTATCTTCTCGGCATGTATCTTCAGTGCCCCTTAAAAAACTAGAAAAGCTGTGGGTGCAACAAATAAACACAGGAATTAATGATGACTCAAAACAGAAAAGGACTAGTTAATCTATGTGTGCAGCTAAAGTATGAAGCTCCTATAATTACAGGCCTGCCTGTGTCTTTATTGATAGTTAATAAAGAGCACTTAGGTATTATTTTACTTATTACATCATGTTTAGGAACTTTGATTTAAAATTTTTAAGTTTGATAACTGCCTTGTGGTTGTCAGCATTTAGAAGAATGTTTTAATGGTAATGAAAGGTTACCATTAATATTAAATGTTATATTGCAAATACATAATGAATTTGATGATCTGCTCTTGTTGTTCTGAATATGTTTAGATAGAGTAAGATAGTTAGATATATTCCTAGGTTTGTGTTTTGTTCTACTCTGGGATCATAATTTGGGGGGTTGAAAATTTCTATTATTTTTCTCTTTTGAAGGATTGCGTTGAAAAGTTCTGAACTGCTTTACATATATGGTGCCCTGGACTCGCGGGTTAGAGCCTTGGTGTTCAGTGTCCGATGCTGGGCTCGAGCACATTCATTAACGAGTAGTATTCCTGGTGCTTGGATTACAAATTTCTCCCTCACCATGATGGTCATCTTTTTTCTCCAGAGGAGGTCACCTCCTATTCTTCCAACACTAGACTACCTAAAAACCCTTGCAGGTGAGACTCAAAGCATCTGTTTTCTCTGTTTGAATGGATAGCATTACCATGTGTTATCAAAGCCATGTGTGTTTGTTTATTGTTCACTTGCTCAGTCAGGTAACTCTTTGCAACCCCATGGACTGCAGCATGCCAGGCCTCCCCGTCCTTCACTATGTACTGGAGTTCGCTCAAACTTATGTCCATTGAGTCGGTGATGCCATCCAACCATTTCATCCTGTCGCCCCCTTCTCCTCCTGGCTTCAGTCTTTCCCAGCATCAGGGTCTTTTCCAATGAGTCGGCTCTTTGCATCAAGTGGCCAAAGTATTGGAGCTTCAGCATCAGTCCTTCCAATGAATATTCAGGGTTGACTTCCATTAGGATTAATCTCCTTGCTGTCCAAGGGACTCTCAAGAGTCTTCTCTAGCACCACAGTTTGAAAGCATCAGTTCTTGGGCACTCAGTTTGTTTAAGGGTCATGTATTTTCAAAGTGTTGTGACTATTAATAAAATCTAAAAGCTGTTAATTTTCTTAATGTCCACCAGGGGTCATGAGAGCTGGTGATTTGTGAAGCGGAGGCCTTTAAAATTTTTCAAGAGCTCTGTCTTACTGTGTCAGTTGGCAACATTGTTTACCATCTCCTGAGCCAGTTGGAGCCTCTCCTGGCTTGACCAAGTTTGGAATGACCTTGGAGAAAAATATATCCCAGATGCAGCTTCTGATTGGAGCCCAGCTTCCAAATGGCTTTCCAAGTTTGAAGCTATTTCCAGATTTCTCTTAGAAATGCCAAAAACCATTTCATGGTGTTTCAAGGTCCTAAATTTTTTTTTTTTTTTCGGTTGAAAGTTTATAGGCAATCTTAGGTAAATGGTTTTAGAATTAGTATACTATTTAATTTGTGTTTTAAATAAATTGAAATTTTGATAGGCTGCTGGGGGAGATACTAAGGTATTACAGTCTTAAATTATGAAAGGAAAATAATTCAGGGATTTACTCAGAAAATGTATATGCACTCCATCTTCTGCCCCTCCCATATATTGCTGCCAGATAATTCTTATAAAGTTCACTCCTAAAGTGACCCTCTTTAAAAGGATTTTATTCCCTATAGAATAAACCTCAAGCAGTTGGCTTGGCTTTGTATTATATAGGATTTTCACCTGGAGCCATTTTTCCAGCCTTTTTTCCCACTCTTTCTCTTCATGTTTTGCCACATTTCAGCCAATCACATGTTCATAACATTTCCTCTTAGCTCCTTTTTTTGTGATATTTGTTTTTCATCCTGGAACATGCCTTTTCTTCTCTATAAATTCTTTTAAGTTCACTTCCATGCCACTAATTCAAATGAGAAGTAATCTCTTTTAAGTGTTGGTCCCACTTGAAAGTAAGCTTTAAAAATCTCCGTGTGGTAGGTTATGGAAAGTAGGAAGTTTAGAGGGAGGTAGAGTGGTGGGCCTGTATCTCACCTTTGAGCTCCATGCCTGTGTTCATCTCCTCATTCGGTGTCATTCATTCACTCTGGATCTGTTGGCTGCAAACTATGTGTCAGGTGTGGTTTTGGTGCAGTGGTTTATACAGACGATGTTCTCAGGCAACGCTTAAATCTAGTAAAGAGATGAGATGCACACAAACAGAAAACCTGGGTAGATCTCACCTGTTAGCCGCCTGGAAAGAGCACTTCCTGTTCAGTCCTGCTGTGTGCACTGATGCTTAAGACTACTTTCCTAGAAACTGTTTGGGGAAGTATCATGGATTTTGGAGTTCAGAAGCGAAGAAAGAATAGAAACTGAAAAAGGCTGCTTTGAAGCAGATTTGTGTTAGCAGCACACCATCACACCTTGGTGGTTCTCTCCCACCCCTGCCGCTGTCAGGCCCTTCACATCTCTGCCTTGGGGACATTTGCGCCGCTTCTCCCTTCCCACTGCTCTGTTCTTAACTAACAGTGATTTTCAGAAATTCACATCTAATTGTAGTATTCACTCTCTTGAAATCCTTTCAGTAATTTTCCTGTTATCTTTTTAAATTTCCACTAATTGTTTTAGAAAAAATATAATTTGTGAACAAATTTAAAATGACATTTTGAGTTTTTATTCCAAATCTATTTTAAGCCAAATACAAATTTAATCACATTCTATGGCATCAAAACATTCCTTTGATGGGAATTCTTTTATTTTCTACTTAAAAATACCAGATTGGTTGTTTAACATTTTTCATGCTCATTCTTAAACATGGTCAGAGAAATCAGGCCATTTCAGTTGCTTTTTTCCACATAGCAAATTATAGGTGTGAATTGATAATAAATGTAAAAGTGAACTTGGTATAGTTGTTGCTACTTTTTGATCATTGATTTTTTAACTTCTAGTGGAATCTTGAACTTGCTGTGAAATACTTTTTCATAGGTAAATGTGTGTATGAAGGATGTGGTAAAGATAATTTTGATGTATTCCTTAGAATCCATGCTTTTTATACTTTCTAATTTTAACCAGGGGTCCCAGACCAATGTATCTTCAACAGAATATGGCTAAGAATAAAAACAATGTTAAACTGTGAAATCATCGCCATCGTGGGAACTCCGTGGTTCATCAGCTGAGGGGCTTGAGTCTCGTTACAGTCATTTTCTTCTGAACTGTGCCTCTCGTTTGATATTCAGATAGAGCCTATCAATTTGTATTGTTTCAAAAAGAAGAAAGTAAGAGAGTAAGCTTGCTTGATTGCCTGCTAGTTTATTAGTAGAGGGCAGTGTCAGTTTATGGAACACTTGTCAGCACTTCTAGGACTTTGTCAACCACTGTTTGAAATCTGGAAGTTGAAGTCCAGACCTTCTAGCTTTGCGTTTAGGGTCCCTCATGATCTTCGTCTTTCTCCTCTTCTTGTACCTTCTCTTCTCTGTGCAGCTCAGGAGCTGCGGTTCTCCACGCTCCTCCCTGATCCTAGAGCCTCTGCACTTCTGCACATCTTGTGCCTTCACCTGCAGTGGCTTCTTCTCCTGCCTTCTCTTTTTACCTGGAGAAGCTCATCCCGATCAAGCCAGGGAAGAGAAAAGACAAACCCAGTCCAGAATCTGACTTCTTAGGTCTTTCCTGGCTTCCTCTCTCCTCCCTCCCTTCTCAGAGGTGGTGCCCTGTTGCCTTCCAAGCACCTGGAACACACCTGTATTGTGACAACAATTAGATTGTTGTTCTTTGATCTGGCTGCCTTGACCAAGCGTTTCTAGGTCAGGCTGTCTGCTTTGTCTCTGCATTTTCCACTCCTGGCTTAGAGGAGTTCAGTAAATAGATTCAGATGATTGGATGAACATTTTAAAGTTGAAGGCTGTTTGTTCTGAGCACGAGGGCAGCTTTCATAGTTCGGTTATTCTTGAAGTTTTGTTTCTTCATGTTCTCTTACAGTCTCTACCACTTTCCCCATGTGTCTCTTTTATCTTCTTGCGTTTTCTGTCTTGTTTTGGCTATGGTCCCTTTGTAATATTTACTTCTGTGTTTAATGCTTTTAATCCAGCATCTTCCTCTTATAATCAGTCATTTGATTAGAGTTCTTTTGTTTAGGATGCCTGTTTTTCTTTCCTATGATGAATTAAAGGTTTCAAGAAGAAATGACTGGGTCGCACTTTCAGCAAGTTTGATGCAGAGACCCCAACATAGAAGAGAGCTTTAGTTGCTCATTCTTCATGACCCAGTGGCAATTCATTGAGTTCCAGGCACTTGGGTAAAATTTTTTTTGCATCATCTAAGTTTCCTATGTTAGAACATGCTCTTTCAGTCTTTTTTTCTGGAAGAGAAGGCCTGGATTCTAACATGCTGAAACTTTGACGTTTATTACACCATTTGTTGTGTTTAGAACAGTTTTCCCACCCTCAAACGTGTCTTGCATCTCCCAGTGTAGAGATTCTTTCTTGTACTGTCTCCCGGGTAAACCCGACGTTTTCTGTCAGGAAGAGACCTCAGGGTCTCGCTGCTCTAAGCATCAGGCATCCAGGCTGGGCCCTTCTGGTCAGATCTGGCACTTCAGCTGCCAAGCTCTTGGGGGCTCTGCCTGAACGTCTGGTTTCTTGGCTTTCTTTACTGCTGGTTTAAGACCCAGTGTTCTCAGATCTCTTTCAGTCATTGCTGCTTGTCCCATCAGTTTTTCAATGTAAAATTTTTGGTTGCTCTTGTCTTTCCTATTCTCCATCTTTAAGATTTTATGTCCTTTTACTCTCATTTCAGTAGTGCTTTGGGGTGAAGGTAGATGCTGAGTTTATATCACCATCTTTACCCCAGAGCATGTGCTCTGAAGCAGCATGTAGGTGCCACCAGAGCGGCTGAGTGTCACTGGCATATGTGGCCTGGTAGGAGGGGTAATAGGACTTGACCTTGTCTGTAGATCGCCAATGTTTCATACAATACTTTTAAGAAGTAAGTAATTTCCATAGAAATGAACAGAGAGAAATAGGGTGTCATAGGAGCTTCCCAGGTGGCTCAGCAATAAGGAATCCACCTGCCAGTGCAGGAGACATCCCTGATTTGGGGAGATCCCCTAGAGTAGGAAAGGGAAACCCTCTCCAGTAGTCTTGCCTGGGAAATCCCATGGACAGAGGAGCGTGGTGGGCTACAGTCCATGGGACCGCAAAGAGGTGGACATGACTGAGCGACTGAGCATGCACACATACAACAGGGTGTCTTATGTTTGAAGAGGTTAAGAATGATTTCTCTATGGCAGCATGGTTCAGTGGAGCTCCCTGTCATCACGTTGTCCATTGGGCAGCCACTTGTTACCTGTGGCTATCAGGCATTAGAAATATGGGTAGTGTGACTGAGGAAGTGAATTTTTAATTTTAATGACTATTATTTGTATATTAGTTTAATAGCAGAAAAACAGGAGCGAGAGTGAAAAGGGAGAAGACTTAACAGCTGAGTTGTTTCCTGGGTTTGAATGCCTTAGGGGTTTTGAGAAAACAAAACTGGCCCTGTCTTAAATCAGGGGATCGTTTTTTTTTCCTTCAGGTTTTACTACTTTCTGTTAAAAACTTTTCCTGGTGAAGACCAACAGTTATAGACACAGTCTGTTTTTTATCACTGTACATTCCTAGAAATATTCAATACTTTAATATAGATATACTTTAATGTGGATTTACTTTTCTATTGTAAATATATTCCTGGAAAAAAGAAAAATAAGACACAGCAGCTAAAAGAGCATCAATATATATGACTGGCCTGCTGATAATTTGAAATAATAAGGCATGTGCACAGGTCCCAGGAAAAATAAATCTAAATGGACCTGTATATAAATTCTTCAGTTGTATAACAGTGCACATAAAATTTGCTGTTAAAAAATGAGTAACAGTTTTAGAATTTGAATCAATGTTAGAATCTGGAATGATTTTTGAGTACTTAAGTCAGTAACCAGGGTTTTAACCAAAAAATAACCAAAACCACACCAAAAAAAGGGAGGCAGTAGTTTGAAGAAACCTTGTTTTATGAATTTCTCTCTGGCTATTATAGATAATCATTCAAAGTCAAATACCAGCTAACATTCAGATTCTTGGTTATGTGCCTGCTGTATGCCGGACACTGTTGTTGTGGACTGGCTGGTGGGAAGAGGGAAGGTCATCATTGCTTGGACTGGACAGTGGTCTCTCTAGTCCCAGACTGGGGTCAGGGAGTAAATAGCATGAATGCAGCCATGGTGTGTGGTCAGGTGCTTGCTGATGGAGCACAGGACAAAAGGCTGGGCGCCCCCTTACAGTTAGGAAAAGAGAAAGCCCTTTTAGTGGCGGTTGATTAGACTTCTAAGAGTGGGAGTTTGTTTGCCTGCATTTGTACAGTGGAAGGTGGATTAGAATGGATGAAGGATTTCATGGTGGCTGTATATTTATCCATAACTAGGGAAATGATTACATCTAAAGATGTAAATACTGTTAGGAAAGGTGAATTGTGTGAGTCCATTGTGCCATTAAATGAGTCTTACTGAGTTCCAGTCACTGCAGAGGCCTGCCTCTTAGAAATTACCAGAAGTTTTTCAGAACTCTTAGAACATTCAGTTTGTATGTGTCTTGGATGCGTTATTGAAAGTAAATGCACAAAAGGTAATACCGAAAATGGAGATCTCAATTAAATATATTTGATCCAAGATAGTACCAGGATTTAAGTGGGTGAAAGATGGGAAAAGTCTACATTTTCATTTATTACTAGAAAACTGATGACCTCAGAGGATAGATTACGAATCATTGAACGTTGATGGACAGTCTGTTCACCAAAGTTCATGTAAGGTTAATTTTACTGTAGTATAATTGCTCTCAAATCCTTCTTAATGGAGTTTTAATCCTACTATTTATACTATATATAAAAAGCCCTGACCAATAATAGGACATGTTAATCTATAGCTTTGCTTTGTGTGATTATAAATTTCTGAAGTAGGGAATATCTTTGAAATAGAATGTGAAATATTTTCCATTTCTGTTTATTTAAGATGCAGAAGATAAGTGTATAATAGAAGGCCACAACTGTACATTTGTTCGTGACTTGAATAGAATTAAACCTTCAGGAAACACAGAAACACTAGGTAGGTGTTTTCCTTTTCTTTGTTCCTTTTTGGACTGAAATAGACTTTCTTATTATCTTTCTTGTTTTATTTTCTTACAGAATTACTACTGAAAGAATTTTTTGAGTATTTTGGAAATTTTGCATTCAATAAAAGTTCCATAAATATTCGACAGGTAAGTACTATTTAATATTTGATGATTAGGTATGTGATTTTCTACTGTACTAATATTTAATGAGTGTAGTTTTCAAAGCATTCTAACAAATGTCATTGCATGTCAACTCTTGATGATAGAGAGTAATAAAAAATTGACACCTAGTGGAGCTACATGACTTAGGCCAAGATATCATCTAGTAGACCAGTTTTTTTTTCAGCATCTGTCTTTGTCAGTTTGCCATGATATCTCTGTCATCACCTACTACTAAGACTGTATCCTTCAAAATATGGAATATATTCTAAAAATTTTTTTAGAAAGCATAGTTTTATATACACTTTTATAAACCAGATTGAATTTCTGTGGAAGAAATGGAACACCTAGTCCCAAAGATCAGTTCAGTTGCTCAGTCGTGTCTGACTCTTTGCGACCCCATGAATTGCAGCACGCCAGGCCTCCCTGTCCATCACCAACTCCCGGAGTTCAACTCAAACTCACATCCATCGAGTCAGTGATGCCATCCAGCCATCTCATCCTCTGTCGTCCCCTTATCCTCATGCCCCCAGTCCCTCCCAGCATCAGAGTCTTTTCCAATGAGTCAACTCTTCGCAGGAGGTGGCCAAAGTACTGGCGTTTCAGCTTTAGCATCATTCCTTCCAAAGAAATCCCAGGGCTGATCTCCTTTAGAATGGACTGGTTGAATCTCCTTGCAGTCCAAGGGACTCTCAAGCGTCTTCTCCAACATCACAGTTCAAAAGCATCAATTCTTCGGAGCTCAGCTTTCTTCAAGTCCAACTCTCATATCCATACATGACCACTGGAAAAACCATAGCCTTGACTGGACGGACCTTTGTTGGCAAAGTAATGTCTCTGCTTTTGAATGTGCTATCTAGGTTGGTCATAACTTTTCTTCCAAGGAGTAAGTGTCTTTTAATCTCATGGCTGCAGTCACCATCTGCAGTGATTTTGGAGCCCCCAAAAATAAAATCTGACACTGTTTCCCCATCTATTTCCCATGAAGTGATGGGACCAGATGCCATGATCTTCATTTTCTGAATGTTGAGCTTTAAGCCAACTTTTTCCCTCTCCTCTTTCACTTTCAAGAGGCTTTTGAGTTCCTCTTCACTTTCTGCCATAAGGGTGGTGTCATCTGCCTATCTGAGGTTATTGATATTTCTCCTGGCAATCTTGATTCCAGCTTGTGCTTCATCCAGCCCAGTGTTTCTCATGATGTACTCTGCATATAAGTTAAATTTTAGTAATTCCCTCAATTTGAGCCCTTAGGGTTTAATTTACCTAGGCAAGTGAATTTATGATTTTGGTTCATCTGAGTAGTCGGAATGACATTTTCCATAAAAGATGAGCCATCAGAGCAAACTCCAAGCAGAATCTGTTTACAAGTGGGGGATACGTGAGATGGCCTCTGGGTTTATTCTGTTTAGCGTGTAGATATTTGGTTACAGCCCGTGTAAGACTGGCTTCATAAAACACATACTCAGATATTCTTTTTTGTTGTTTTTTCAACTCTCCTTTTTTCATCCTTCCCTGATCCTTATCCTGTTCATGGAGACTTTGTTTAAAAAAGGAAAAAAAGAGAGAAAAAGTGTGGGATAGAGAGGGTAAGAGACACAGAGCTCTGGAATGTAGTCGAGAAGGAAAAGGTCCTAGAACACAGGGAATGGCTTCCCCTTTATATGCCTGCACTGCTCAGGGCTCAGAGGCAATGGCAGGGCAGCGCCCCTGCCGGACAGTGGCTTGAGAGACAGTAGGGAACTCACAGGGGCTGCCCACGCTGAAGACTCCTGACTCGGTTTTGTAGTATTTATGTATGTGATATCATTTGAAAGAGGAAAAGATTATATAGATGAGTGGATCACTGATGTTCATGAGTCAGCTCTAGCTTTTGTTTTTAATTCTATGAGATATCTCACCTGGCAGAGCCTTATTTAAGTTGAATCTTTAGGAATGTAAATAGGAAGCTTTTAATGTTTTAAAATATGAATAATCCTTTGTTCCTTCTCTGCCTTTCTCATTTCATACTTGTGAAACATTAATTATTATTTTTAATTTAAGGCTTCTGATTTTGTGTGCTTCTATTTTGTGTGTAATAGGCATGTTTTTAGGAAGTCCCCAAAATAACTATCTTATGCCATTTTTCTTTTCCATATTTTTTTTTCCTTCTCAGTTCTATTCTGTTAGATAAATGTTATGTTATTTTAAAAATACTTTTATTGGTTGACTTAGTCCAGATACCTCTCATCGGAGCAGTGACATCATCATCCATAGCTCATAAACCTAATTTATTTTTCTCTAAAGAGCACTCATAAAACTACAGTGGAAAAAGCCAGTCAGAAGTACACACACGTATATACACTAACACGTAACATGCATACATACCGAGCTCCCTTGGGGCAGAGATTCTTTACCCTGTAAAGTTAGTGCTGGTATTTTATGTGTTTTTGACATTTTATTAAACCAAACAGTTTTTATATCTGAGCCCTTAATATATTCATACATCTTTTTCTTCCCGGTAACAATCTACAGGGAAGGGAACAGAACAAACCAGAATCTTCTCCTCTGCACATTCAGAATCCTTTTGAAACTTCTCTCAACATTAGCAAAAATGTAAGTCAAAGCCAACTGCAAAAATTGGTGGATCTGGCCAGAGAAAGTGCCTGGATTTTACATCAGGAAGGTAAAGACCGCCCTTCACCATCAAGTAATCAGCCTTGGGGGTTGGCAGCCCTGCTGCTACCGTCTATAACAAATAATGTGTCTCTTTCCAAGAAGAAAAAGAAGCCTGCAAGTGAAAGAATTAAAAACTTGTTGGATTCCATAAAAAGTAGCGGTGCAGAAAATTCCACAGCCACTAATGGGAGAAGAGCAATTAGCACTCAGGCATGATGGCTGCTCATTTGCTTTCAGAACTGGTTTTATCCTGTAAGCTGGTCGCTGACTGCCTGGAAGAACTGTGTGAAGCCCTGGCAGGTCATACTTCCATCCGGTGTCTCTCTTCTCATGATCTTCCTGTTGGGCCCTTTAAACTGGTCTGAGATTCTGCGATATGTTCAGTCTGAAAGTGGTGGCACCATATGAAAACGCTAGCCATAGGAACAGGTGAAAGAAGATTAGAATGTATTTCAGATAAAATATACAAAGCAGGTGGGGAAAATCAGTCTTAGAATCAAACCATTGTTGATATCCGCATGAGTATCTGGGTGTAAATCATTTAAAGGGACTTCTAGGTATGTATGGTGCTGCTGCGTTGCTTCAGTCGTGTCTGACTCTGTGCGACCCCATAGATGGCAGCCTACCAGGCTCTTCTGTCCCTGGGATTCTCCAGGCAAGAATACTGAAGTGGGTTGCCATTTTCTTCTCCAATGCGTGAAAGTGAAGTTGTGCCCGACTCTTAGCGACCCCATGGACTGCAGCCTACCAGGCTCCTCCATCCATGGGATTTTCCAGGCAAGAGTACTGGAGTGGGGTGCCATTGCCTTCTCCCTAGGTATGTATATACATAGGCAATGAATACAATAAAGTTGAGAAATTCGATAGTACTCTTTAGTTTTGTATTCTTCCAAGTATTCTTTCACATATAAATATAAACAGATTGGTATGGATTTCCAAAAACGTTCATATTTTTGAAAGAGATGAATATAGATACTTTAGTTAGTACATTCTAGATATTCTAAGCTAAATATATAAAAATATTGGTACTCTGTATTTAAAAATATTAATTAGTTTTTCTATCTTCAAAAATAAAATCCTTTTTCTACTAGTATGTGATATTCCAATATTCCTTCAATCTCGTTTCAAAATTCCTTTCTCCCTGTAGGAAATAGATAGTATTGAAGTATGCTGCTGCTGCTGCTAAGTCGCTTCAGTTGTGTCCGACTCTGCGACCCCATAGACGGCAGCCTACCAGGCTCCCCCATCCCTGGGATTCTCCAGGCTAGAACACTGGAGTGGGTGGCCATTTCCTTCTCCAATGCATGAAAGTGAAAAGTGAAAGTGAAGTCGCTCAGTCGTGTCTAACTCTTAGCGACCCCATGGACTGCAGCCTACTAGACTCCTCCGTCCGTGGGATTTTCCAGGCAAGAGTACTGGAGTGGGGTGCCGTTGCCTTCTCCGAGTATTGAAGTATAATTTCCTTTATAGTCCCTATAGAGAGAGTGTCAGTTTATGAAGCCAATAGTATAGTGTCGGAAAACACAAACTTGAGCCAGACTGACTTCGTGGTGAATCACTGTCTCTTTGGGTCTCGTCTGTAAAATGGGGGTGATGGCAGCGCCTCCCTTGCGGTGGCTGTGGAGATTAGACAGGCCCACAGGAAAGTGCAGGACCACAGGCAGGCCTGGCACATAGTACCCTATTCGTAATGTTGGTGGTAGATAGTCATTATTCATGCTACTCAGAACTCAGATTTAGAGATTGTATTGGTTTTCAAAATAGTTTCCCATCTAAATTTTAGGTCAGAAACTATGAGCCCTGCTTGAGGTCTTATGGGAAGCTCACTAATAGAACTGTCGTGAAGCAGGTAAGTTCTGTGCCCGTGTGGCTAGGCAGTTCACTTTCACATCTGAAACCAACAAGCAGGCATCAGTGTTCTATACAAGTGGAGTCCTTAAACTAAACGCTGTTTTTCTTTCCTTCTCTTTTGGCTGCATGCAACACAGCTTCTGGGATCTTAGTTCCCCAACCAGGGATGGAACCTGGGTCCCAGCACTGTGAAAGCACTGTGTCCTAACCATTGGACTGCCAGGGAATTTCACATTTGTTTTTTTAATTAGGTTAATTCTGTTGGACTGGAAATGTGTGCTGAGAGTTAGAAAGAGGTTTAAAAAGCATAAATATTCAAGAGTTTTTAAATGAAATGATTTTTTTTTCCATTCATAAATATTTAACTGGACATTTTTCTTTTTTAGGTTGGTGTTAAGTCTAAAATGGTCATTTAAAGCACATAAAGCCTTAATGTATATATGTGTTAGCATTTCTTTTTGTTTTTATAATTTATAGAATAACTTTGACACCCTAGGTCTGTTTTACTTTTCAGAATGAGGTTTACTTACGGGATGAGTTTTAATCTACATCAGTCTTTTACATGAAGTTTTCATTCTAGTAAACTGCATAAGGACTGCAGACAACTTTGTGTTTTTTCCTAAGTTCAGTGTGTGTTAGTCGTTTAGTTGTGTCTAACCCTTTGTGACTTCATTATTGTAGCCTGTCAGGTTCCTCGTCCATGGGATTCTCCAGGCAAGAATACTGGAGTGAGTTGCCATTCTGTTCTCCAGGGAATCTTCCCAACCCAGGGATCAAACCCAGGTCTCCCGCATTGCAAGCATAGTCTTTGTTATTTGAGCTACCATTGATGCTAATAAGTTCATTGCATCACTTTCCAAATTTTTAAAAAATAGTTTTTAATTAATCTTAGGGATAATCAGTAGTTATTTGTCATTGTCATTTCTTAGTTAGACTAATTGCAGCAATAACGGTAAAGAAAAATTTTTTAAGTTTTTCTTTTCTAGCTGTTACGAGGCTTTTAGTCACTAGCTGTCATGAACAGTGGGTTTTATTCTCTATGTGAAAGTAATTTGATAGGAGCTTACCTGGATCACATTGCTTTCAGTGTACATCATTCCTGATTTTATAGCCCACTAGTCTAATTCCTGAGTTATTACCCATTTTTAGGAAATTAGAGAATTGACCAAGCAGTCTAGGAAAACAACATATGATCTGTCTCCCTCAGAACCTCCAGTCACCATAGAGAAGAGAGAATAAGACATTTGAAGTTGGACTTTCTTCCTGCTCTCGTTTAGTGCTTACCTCTTTGTTTTGCTCTAGGTTGGGAACAGAATTAGACTCTTAAGTCACCTCAGTTTCCTAGAAATTCCTTGGCCTTAGAAGTATAGCTCTATTCACTTCCCTACAGCCTGCTGCTGCCGACAGTAGGAAAATGCAACATTTACATGTATGAGTCAACACCTGCACAGTGAACACCTGCTGCAAAACCAGCAGACGAGCCGCCAAGCAGCCACAGCTGGTCCAGGCAGCAGCTCTCTTGTCCACCCTCCAGAGGTTGGTGTTAGGTGGTGAGTAGCTTGTCTTTGCTCTCACTTCAGCCCCTTCAGGTAACACTGTAGGAGTGGAATATTCAAAATACTGTAGCAGGGAAGAAATCTTTACTGCCAGAGATGATCAGAAAAGGTTTCATCAAGTAGGACAGAGTAGGCTTTGAAGGGACCATAATCTCCATCGACCAGAGGAGGGGCATCAGGATTATCGTTCTGAGAGCAGAAGACAGTGTGAATAGGTGTCAGGGAGGTGAAAGTATGTTTGGAGAAGGGGCAGTCCAGACAGGTGGGGTAGAGTTTTTGCTGTGATGCTCAGAGTCAAGGTTTAGCGAGATTGTGAAGGACAGCCTGTGGCAAGTTAGAAGGTTGAGTATATTTGCAGTGGTAAAGCATTGAAGGTTTTTGAGTATGAGAGAAATAAACATTAGTCAGTTGCTTTTTTAGGTGATTAATCTGTTAATAAGTATAGTTCTCAAGGGCCGCTCCTTTTTTCTTAGCAAATTTGAGTACCTTAGGTCCCATTATTAAGTTAGATAAAATTGGTTGTTAAAGTTTTCACACAGGTCCAGAAGCTGACTCTCATACACCTAGCAAGAGTATTTCACAAGAAAGTTAAGACTAAGTGGTTTAAAGCTATCACCAGGAAATATCATCAGGTCAAGACATATGATTTTATGTAAAGCCTTACTAATGAGAAATTCTTTGCAGTATATACTTGGGAAGGAATGAAAACATGACCAGAAATCACTTTTCACCTTGGGATGATGTTGGAAAATTTATTTTAAATACTTGAAAGGCTTATTTTAGTTTCCATGCTGAGCTCAATTACTTGTGGATACATACTCCAACGAGTATAAACATTACAGTGTTCCTCTGGAATTCCCATGGAGCAACTCCCAGAAAATGTCTATTTTAGATGGAATCTTTAAACTGAAATATCTATGGCACAGGATATATAAATCAACACAAATTATTTTTAAAATACACTATATTTTAAATGTGATCCCTTATGTTATTTGTGTGTATGTGTATTCCCTCATCTTTAAGTACTCAGTAGAATCAAAACTAGACTAAAGACAGTAGATGAATACATTTAAACTTTTTTTTTCCACAGCAAAATTTCTAATCTTTTAGGATATGGTGCCAAGATATTTTTAAAAGAGTATTGGAAAGATGGGACTTGAAACAGTCATTGTTACACCATGAAGAATACATAGTATGGTAAAATACTTAATTTGGAATAGACCAAGTCTAAATTAATGAAAAATATAAGTTATAAATTATCTTTTCCGGTTGTGTTTTGAAGTATGACACAGTGAAAACTTGCTGTAATGGATGCTGTGAAATAAAATGGAGCAAATTAATGAAAGATTACAAATTAAGTCAGTGTTATATTCTGTGCCACCAGAATTCATTAACGTGTCAGGTACAGTGGAAGTCATCCATTTTGAAACATCCTATTGCACAGTTCAGTTACTTGGCTTAGGTTAATGTAGCTTAATGATGAGGATTTTAATTACTCTTCACCTAACTTACACATGGACTTGAAGAGTGTATGAAATAACATTAATATCATCTTTTTATCTCAAAAACTGAGTAAAAGATGGATTATGAAGCTGGCTGATGCCTTACAATGAATTTCTAAATTTAAAAACTGATTTTTTTTTTCATTCCGTGTAACATATGTAAAGAATCCACCTTGCAATGCAGGAGACGTGGTTTGATCCTTGGGTTGGGACGATCCCCTGGGGAAGGGAAAGGCTAAAAGGCTTTCCTCATAGCTCAATTGGTAAAGAATCCACCTGCAATGCAGGAGATCTTGATTCAGTTCCTGGGTCAGGAAGATCCCTGGAGAAGGGATAGACTACACTCCAGTATTCTTGGGCTTCCCTTGTAACTCAGCTGGTAAAGAATCCACCCGCAATGCAGGAGACCTGGGTTCAATCCCTGAGTTGGGAAGATCCCCTGGAGAAGGGGAAAGGCTACCCACTCCAGTATTCTGGCCTGGAGAATTCCATGGACTGTATGGTCCATGGGATCGCAAAGAGACACTACTGAGAGACTTTCAAAATGTGTATTACAGTTCTACTGGTGGCTCAGAGGTTAAAGTGTCTGCCTGGAATGCGGGAGACCTGGGTTCGATCCCTGGGTTGGGAAGATCCCCTGGAGAAGGAAATGGCAACCCACTCCAGTACTCTTGCCTAGAGAATTCCATGGAGGGAGGAGCCTGGTAGGCTACAGTCCATAGGGTCGCAAAGAGTCGGACACGACTGAGCGACTTTACTTACTTATTTACAGATACACATATCAGTATAGAAGTGGCGCAAGTTTCCCCTTGCTTTTCTTTTTTAGCAGTTAATTTGGTGATTTTAGAAGGGTTGTTTGTGTATGATTTATGTGAAAATGTTCCCTTTCCCCAGGTTCTCTGGTTAAACCTACAGTAAGCATCTTTGAAGTTTCCCTGCTTCATTTCTTGGCATTACTGGTTATAAAGCTTGGTTACCAGGACTGAGTGGTCTCCTCAGCTTTATATCACTGAATTTTTAAAAAAAAACTTACAGCATTTCTGGCATATTTTATATTTTTATTTGATCAAAATATTTTTATATTTTGCTTTGCTAAAGAAGTGATGACTAAGAATAACAATGAGCAGTGGCACTTCACTTATCTGTTATTAAGTGATAAGATGGGTTCGAATAAATATATTTTTTCCATATATCACTGATTTCCAGAGTTTCATGCTCACTTCTGGCTATAGGACTATCAAATCATTATTTTAGTCCCACCTCTAAAACTTTATCATGATTGGTGTGCTGGAGTTTGTGCTTTACCTCCAATTTGACCTGTTTTAAATTAAAATTATTTTCTTCCTTAAAATTGGCTAGCTTCATTATTTTCTTATTTCTGTTGTTGGTACCCTTGTTCTCTACCACCATAGGTCAAACTCAGATCCTTTGGACCCTTTCTTTTTTTGCACTTTGTTTTATTAACTCTATTTCTGTTATGATCAGCTTAGTTTATGTCATTACCTCTCTTCTAATTTAATGATCTACTAGCTAGTTTCCCACCCAATGTTTTCCTTCTTTTGTGTACCCATGTAAACAGCCATCAGTTTTCAAAGGAATAGGAGGCAAGAAAGTACATTTTACAGTAAATTGTGTTTATTTATTGTAATTCTAAAGTTACCTTGGAATTTTACAGAGCTTTAAGGTCATTCTAACTATGAGATATACAAAATAGATACTAGTTGAAAATTCTAATTAGTAAAAAGCACTGGCTTCTTCTGTAACCTCAGAATATATTCTCTTTATAAACTCCACTGATTTTTTTAATTTATTTATTTTAATTGGAGGCTAACTACTTTACAATATTGTATTGGTTTTGCCATACATCAACATGAATCCACCACGAGTGTACACATGTTCTCAATCCTGAACCCCCCCTCTCACCTCCCTCCCCATCCCATCCCTCTGGGTCATCCTAGTGCACCAGCCCCAAGCATCCTGTATTCTGCATTGAACCTGGACTGGCGATTCGTTTCTTATATGACATTATACATGTTTCAATGCCATTCTCCCAAATCATCCCACCCTCCCGCTCTCCCACAGAGTCCAAAAGACTGTTCTGTATATCTGTGACTCTTTTGCTGTCTCACATACAGGATTATCGTTACCATCTTTATAAATTCCATATATATGCATTAGTACTGTGTTGGTGTTTTTCTTTCTGGCTTACTTCACTCTGTATAATAGGCTCCAGTTTCATCCACCTCATTAGAACTGATTCAAATGTATTCTTTGAGTAATACTCCATTGTGTATATGTATCACAGCTTTCTTATCCATTCATCTGCCAATGGACATCTAGGTTGCTTCCATGTCCTGGCTATTATAAACAGTGCTGCGATGAACATTGGGGTACACGTGTCTCTTTCAGTTCTGGTTTCCTTGGTGTGTATGCCCAGCAGTGGGATTGCTGGGTCATAAGGCAGTTCTATTTCCAGTTTTTTAAGGAATCTCCACACTGTTCTCTATAGTGGCTGTACTAGTTTGCATTCCCACCAACAGTGTAAGAGGGTTCCCTTTTCTCTACACCCTCTCCAGCATTTATTGCTTGTAGACTTTTGGATCGCAGCCATTCTGACTGGCGAGAAATGCTACCTCGTTATAGTTTTGATTTGCATTTCTCTGATAATGAGTGATGTTGAGCATCTTTTCATGTGTTTGTTAGCCATCTGTATGTCTTCTTTGGAGAAATGTCTATTTAGTTCTTTGGCCCATTTTTTGATTGGGTCATTTATTTTTCTGGAATTGAGCTGCAGGAGTTGCTTGTATATTTTTGAGATTAGTTGTTTGTCCGTTGCTTCATTTGCTATTATTTTCTCCCATTCTGAAGGCTGTCTTTTCACCTTGCTTATAGTTTCCTTTGTTGTGCAGAAGCTTTTAAGTTTAATTAAGTCCCATTTGTTTATTTTTGGTTTTATTTCCAATATTCTTGGAGGTGGATCATAGAGGATCCCGCTGTGATGTATGTCAGAGAGTGTTTGCCTATGTTCTCCTCTAGGAGTTTTATAGTTTCTGGTCTTATGTTTAGATCTTTAATCCATTTTGAGTTTATTTTTGTGTATGGTGTTAGAAGGTGTTCTAGTTTCATTCTTTTGCAAGTGGTTGACCAGTTTTCCCAGCACCACTTGTTAAAGAGATTGTCTTTAATCCATTGTATATTCTTGCCTCCTTTGTCAAAGATAAAGTGTTCATAGGTGCATGGATTTATCTCTGGGCTTTCTATTTTGTTCCATTGATCTCTATTTCTGTCTTTGTGCCAGTACCATACTGTCTTGATGACTGTGGCTTTGTAGTAGAGCCTGAAGTCAGGCAGGTTGATTCCTCCTGTTCCATTCTTCTTTCTCAAGATTGCTTTGGCTATTTGAGGTTTTTTGTATTTCCATATAAATTGTGAAATTATTTGTTTTAACTCTGTGAAAAATACCGTTGGTAGCTTGATAGGGATTGCATTGAATCTGTAAATTGTTTTGGGTAGTATACTCATTTTCACTATATTGATTCTTCTGATCCATGAACATGGTATATTTCTCCATCTATTAGTGTCCTCTTTGATTTCTTTCACCAGTGTTTTATAGTTTTCTATATATAGGTCTTTAGTTTCTTTAGGTAGATATATTCCTAAGTATTTTATTCTTTTCATTGCAATGGTGAATGGAATTGTTTCCTTAATTTCTCTTTCTATTTTCTCATTATTAGTGTACAGGAATGCAAGGGATTTCTGTGTGTTGATTTTATATCCTGCAACTTTACTATATTCATTGATTAGCTCTAGTAATTTTCTGGAGAAGTCTTTAGGGTTTTCTATGTAGAGAATCATGTCATCTGCAAACAGTGAGAGTTTTACTTCTTCTTTTCCAATTTGGATTCCTTTTATTTCTTTTTCTGCTCTGATTGCTGTGGCCAAAACTTCCAAAACCATGTTGAATAGTAATGGTGAAAGTGGGCACCCTTGTCTTGTTCCTGACTTTAGGGGAAATGCTTTCAGTTTTTCACCATTGAGGATAATGTTTGCTGTGGGTTTGTCATATATAGCTTTTATTATGTTGAGGTATGTTCCTTCTACTCCTGCTTTCTGGAGAGTTTTTTCTCATAAATGGATGTTGAATTTTGTCAAAGGCTTTCTCTGCATCTATTGAGATAATCATATGGTTTTTATTTTTCAATTTGTTAATGTGGTGTATTACATTGATTGATTTGTGGATATTGAAGAATCCTTGCATCCCTGGGATAAAGCCAACTTGGTCACGATGTATGATCTTTTTAATATGTTGTTGGATTCTGATTGCTAGGATTTTGTTTTGCATCTGTGTTCATCAATGATATTGGCCTGTGGTTTTCTCTTTTTGTGGCATCTTTATCAGGTTTTGGTATTAGGGTGATGGTGGCCTCATAGAATGAGTTTGGAAGTTTACCTTCCTCTGCAATTTTCTGGAAGAGTTTGAGTAGGATAGGTGTTATAAACTCCACTGATTTTAAAGTTTTCAAACTTCTTTACTTGTGACACTTAATCCCAGAATACTGGTATAATGGAGTTATTCATTCAGTAAACATTTACCCATGATTGCTCTGTACCAGACACTCAAAATTGAGACATACCAAGAGATGAAAGGTTTGAATTCCTAGAAAAATGATTTTTGTTCTTGGATAGAAAGGCTTAATATAAGGGTAACAGTTTTGCCTACATATTGGTTAATGATGATGTAGTCAATTAAAATTCCATAAGGATATTTAAAAGAAACTTAGAAGTCATTGAAAGTGTATGAGTAAGGATAGACAAAACTCACTAAAAGAAAGAATTTTTTTTTATTTTGACAAATGACATGAAAATATGAAATAAGATAATTCAAACAGAATATTTCTGGTTTGAGACAGACAAACCAATAGAACAGTCCAGAAATATATTCAAGATATATGTGGGGATTTATAGTGGTATGAAAAAGGGCAACATTTCAGGTCAATAGAAAGATGGAGTATTCAGTAAATCCTCTTGGGACAACTGGTGTGTGCTTAATCACTTCAGTCGTATCTGAGTGTTTGCAACCCCATGGACTTGTAGCCCACCAGGCTCCTCCGTCCATGGAATTCTCCAGGCAAGAATATACTGGAGTGGGTAGCCATTCCCTTCTCCAAGGGATCTTCCTCACCCAGGGATCAAACCTGCATCTCCTGCATTGCAGATTCTTTACCATCTGAGCTACCAGGGACAATTGGTAGCTACTGGAAGGAAAAAAAAAAACAGTTTGGTCCCAGTCTCACTCTTATACCCAAATAAATTCCAAGTGGGTCAGAATTCAAATGTGAAAGGGGAGAAGTGAAACCATAAAGTACTAAACATCCTAGATGAATATTATGAACTTCAAGTAGAAAAGGGTGCCTTTTCAAATATGACATGAATTTATAAAAGAATATATTGATAAATTTGACTACTTTAAAATGAGAAGCCATGCCACATGACAGCTGTAAACAAAATTCTGATACTGTAGAAAAGGGCTGTTTTTTTCTGATAATGAGCTCCACAAATGTTTAAGTAATAGGCAAAGAAAAAGATACAGAAGCAGTTGAAATGGACAAGTAATAAAGATGGTCAAGCTTACTGATAATTATGTAAAACTTTATTATTATGGAGAATTTTGAACACAGAAGTAAACTGAAAAGTATAATCAGTTCAGTTCAGTCGCTCAGTCGTGTCTGACTCTTTGCGACCCCATGAACCACAGCACGCCAGGCCTCCCTGTCCATCACCAATTCCCGTAGTCCACCCAAACCCATGTCCATTGTATCAGTGATGCCATCCAACCATCTCGTCCTCTGTCGTCCCCTTCTCCTCCTGCCCTCAATCTTTCCCAGCATCAGGGTCTTTTCAAATGAGTCAGCTCTCCACATCAGGTGACCAAAGTATTGGAGTTTCAGCTTCAACATCAGTCCCTCCAATGAACACCCAGGACTGATCTCCTTTAGGATGGACTGGTTGGATCTCCTTGCAGTCCAAGGGACTCTCAAGAGTCTTCTCCAATACCACAGTTCAAAAGCATCAATTCTTCTGTGCTTAGCTTTCTTTATAGTCCAATTCTCACATCCATCCATGACTACTGGAGAAACCATAGCCTTGACTAGATGGACCTTTTTTGCATAAATCCATCACCTGTTTCAGTAATTAACTCGTGGCAAATTTGCTTTAATGTATAACCCCATTTATTTACCCAATCGGTATTATTTTAAGCCTATTTCAGTCATTCTGTCATTTTATCAATTACCACCAAAAGGTAACTTTTTTATAACACAATCAAGTTATTATCAAACCTAAGTAGAACAAAAACAATAAATCTCTCATATCTTCATACCCACTTAGAGTTGAAGTTTCCAATTGTCTTATGGATATCACAGCTGTCTTTTTTCCCAAGAATATTTTAATCAGGATCCAGTTACAGTCCCTACTCAGTGATTGGTTGACTTGTTTCCAAAGTCTAATTCTTAGGTTTCTGCTTCATTTTTCTTTTTCTCTTGTGATTTATTGGAGATATGGGATTGTCTGTCAGAGGGAGTTTTCTCAAACATGAACAGTGCTGATTTTGTTGGCGCATATGATTCTAATGTGTAGTTGTTCAGCATTACTTAATGATGTAAAAATATCTTTTATCAGTTTCAGAAAACTTTCAATCTTTTTTTTTTTCTGTCTTTCATGTCTTCATTCTGGGTGTTTCTAACCTATATTACGGCTCATCAACTTTTTTCTTTAGCTGTGTCTAATTTTTTAAACCCATTCATTCAATTCTTAATTCCAGTTGAGTTTTTTTCCCCCCAGTTCTGGAATTTCAAATTATTTTTTCTGATTTTCTGTCAGAATTCTTAGTCTCCTCTTCGATTTTCCTATGAAGTCTGCCTGATGACTCAGTTATCTGGTCTGCTCTGTGACTCGTGGTGCTGACTCCCTCCTAGGCTGCCTGACTGGTGGTGTTTTGTGTGTGGAAAACAGATGAGGGAGGGCACTGTTGATCTTCCTTCAGAATGGGTTTATCCTTGTTTCTGGTAGGTGGGTAGGGGTCACTTAGGATCCTGGATCTCCGTGATCCAGAAAGGGCTTGAGATTTGAAGTTGGGTTCAGTTCCGTATTCTAGCATCACCCAAAGCCAGGAGCGCTCAGCAGGGCCCTTCTTGGGCGGCCCTGAGCTCCAGTTCTTGTCCCCTTTTCCAGCCATCCTTCTGAAAGTCCTGCTCAGCTCTGATCACCTCGTTGGCAGATGTCTCCATGGGGAAAGCAGTCCCATGTGGTAGGCTCACCTCTGTAGATTTGCATGGCCACGGTCCTTAGGCTTTCACTGCCTTGTTAGCATTTGGATGCTTTCAAGCTGCTGCCATTTGTCTTGCCCAGCTGCAGAGCTGTTTTCAGTGAGAACTGGTATGTACCACTCAGGCTGCTGTTACTGGAAGCCACTGAGTTCTTTTTGACTCCAGCTTCTGGTCCTATATGTATGTATAAACATTTTTAGCTTTATAGGGATGATGTATACTGTTCATACAGTTTAATTCCTTGTAAGGGGCTTTCACATGATGTCTCATTTGCCAACAAGCCTTGAGTCGTGCAGATGCCTGGCCAGATGGAAAGCCTAGTTCACCACTGAGGAAACAGGTATTACAGATGTTGTTTGTGCTCTGCTTCAAAAGTCAGAAATTGCCAGCTTTTATTTCTGAATTGTGATATCCTCACAGAGGATTTTGTCCATGCCAGTTCAGAGTTTAAATTTATGCCATGTGTGAATGAATGGCAAAGCGCCCAAATGAGAATGGGGAAAATATCTTCTTTTTCCAGCCATATTCAGATACCTCAAACAACCATGAAATACAATTTTTCTTCCAGTTTTCCAAAATATTTATCTGGGTTGAGATCAAGAATGAAAGCATTTTAGGCCAAAATGCTCCATGGAAATATTATGATTTATAAGAGAGTTCTCTTTTCAATTTTAGGTGTATGTTATTAGGTATCTTATTTATGAACACAAAATTTTAGTGCATTTTTGCATCAGTGAAATACTTCTGTTTCTTTTCTATGTTACGAGTTATTTTTCTAATATTTAACTATTTCATATTTATAGATTTCAGCTAAATTATCAGCTTATATTTGTTTAGGTAATAGATATATAGCAATTAAAAATAGCCATCCTTCTTTTGTTAGTTTTCAACTTATGTTGATAATTTGCTACATGTATTCTAGCTCTGCTATATTGCCAGAAACCTTAATTCAAGTCTCTAAATATTTCATAATGCCATTTTAAAAACTGAAATTATTTGATGTTTTTATCTTGGTTGCTCTGAACAAAGCCAGTTCTTCAAACTTCTTGATGCTTCAGTAAAAATTGCATTAAGTAGTAGTTGAATTGAAATGTGGTTTAAAACGTTTCTTAATTCTTAAGCCCTCTGTGGTTCCCATTTTCTAAGCAATATTAGCTATATTTGATCTTCTGCATGAAGAAAGCCTTGAGTATGATTAAATATGTGCAGTACCATCCTGGAATAAATTTTATTCATAGATTAATAAAATATGTGCAGCATGATTTAGGAGAAAATATTTTAGGCCATTAGATTTAGTTACATAAGCTACCGTCTGTTTTAAATTCTGTGCAATGAAATCTGTTTTGCTTTAAAAATAAAAGTTCATTACACTGGGAAATGTGGAGTATTTGTTTTCCAAGACCATCAAAAGCATACCCGATCACACATTTAGGAAAATTTTGAAATACTAGTTTTAGTATATCAGTTTAGTGGCATTTGTTATGATTATCGAATTTGTTATCTGTGCTTCAAAGCACTGGATGTTTGATTTGGTTGCGTTTCTTATAGTACATTGGTTCTAATACAGTTCTTTTCTCTGATATGAAATAAGTACAAGACCTACAATTAAGAGCCAATTTCTTATCAAAAATCATGGATGCCAGAGAGTGGATAATACATTGAAAGTGCTGGAAGGAAAAGTCCTATCAAGCAAGAATGCTGTAGCTGGGACTTTCCTGGTGACCCAGTGGATGAGAATCCGCCTACTAATGCAGGGGATACGGGTTCCATCCTTGATCCAGGAGGATCCCACATTGCTGTGGAGCAACTAAGCTGTTAGGCCCCAACTACTGAGGCCGCGCTGCAACTGCTGAGCGCGTGTGCTGTAACTGCTGAAGCCCATGTGCCTAGAGCCTGTTCCCTATAGCAGAGGTCGCCGCGATGAGAAGCCCATGCACCACAGCTGGAGAGTAGTCCCCTCTCACTGCAGCTAGAGAAAGCCCATGCACAGCAAGAAAGACCCAGTGCACCCAGAATTAATAAATAATACTGTATCTGGCAAAACTGTCCTTCAGAGATGAAGGAGCAATAGGATTTTCCTAGATGAACAAAAGCTGAGGCAGCTAGTCACCTGGAGACCTGCCTGACAAGAGATGCTAATGGGAACTTTCAGACTTCCATGAAGAGCATTAGATGTAACTCCAAGCCATATGACAAAGTACAAGAATGAGGTTAACTGTTATTACTGTATTTTTTGGTAATTTTTCTTTTATATATGATTTAAGCAACAAATGCATAAAATTGATTATAAATCTATGTAATGGACAGTTCAGTTCAGTTCAGTCAGTTGTGTATGACTCTGCAACCCCATGAACCGCAGCACGCCAGGCCTCCCTGTCCATCAACTGCCGGAGTCTACCCAAACCGATGTCCATTGTATCAGTGATGCCATCCAACCATCTCGTCCTCTGTCGTCCCCTTCTCCTCCTGCCTTCAATCTTTCCCAGCATCAGGGTCTTTTCAAATGAGTCAGCTCTCTGCATCAGGTGGCCAAAGTATTGGAGTTTCCGCTTCAACATCAGTCCTTCCAGTGAACACCCAGGACTGATCTTTAGAATGGACTGGTTGGATCTCCTTGCACTCAAAGGGACTCTCAAGTCTTCTCCAACACCACAGTTCAAAAGCATCAGTTCTTTGGTGCTCAGCTTTCTTTATAGCCATCCATGACTACTGGAGAAACCATAGCCTTGACTAGATGGACCTTTGTTGACAAAGTAATGTCTGCTTTTTACTATGCTGTCTATGTCGATCATAACTTTCCTTCCAAGGAGTAAGCGTCTTTTAATTTCATGGCTGCAGTCACTGTCTGCAGTGATTTTGGAGCCCAGAAAAATAAAATCAGCCACTGTTTCCCTATCTATTTGCCATGAAGTGATGGGACCAGATGCCATGATCTTAATTTTCTGAATGTTCAGCTTTAAGCCAACTTTTTCACTCTCCTCTTTCACTTTCATCAAGAGGCTCTTTAGTTCTTCACTTCCTGCCATAAGGATGGTGTCATCTCCATATTTGAGGTTATTGATATTTCTCCTAGCAATCTTGATTTCAGCTTGTGCTTCTTCCAGCCAGTATTTCTCATGATGTACTCTGCATATAAGTTAAATAAATCCATGTAATGGACATGGTGTACAAAGATATAATTAGTGACCGTTACAACAGGAAGGAGGAGCAAAGTTGTGTAATAGCAGAAATTTTGTGCATTATTGAAGGTAAATTGGTACTCAAAGTAGATTGTTACAGTTCTAGGATGCAAATTTTAATCCATAGGATAACCACTAATAAGTAAAAAATATACAGAAAAGTAAATAAGATAATCATAATAGTACTCTAGAACAAATAACACTAGATAGTAATAGAGGAATTGAGGAACCAAAAAATAGGATATAGAAAAAAAAATTAATGGCAGAAATAAAATTGCTTTACCAGCAATTGCTTTAAATGAAAGTAGATTGAACTCTTCAATTAAAAGGCAAAGAGGCAGAAAGGACTGAAAAACAAGGGCCAACTCTATGCCATCTGTGCCCCTCTCTTTTCTCTGGTGTTCTGCTTTGCAACCTGTGGTACCTGGGTCTCCATCTTCTTGACTCCCCATGGCTGCATCAGGGAAACTCAAGGCAGTGAGCTGGGAAAACCCTCTCTCATGGCTCATTTCTTTTTCCTTTATGTCCAAAGTCATGAAAACTTTTGTCATAGACATTTTAGTTGTCTTAAGTGGGATAGTAAATCTAGTCTATTACTCTCTGGAAGCAGAGACAGTATTGATTAATAGAAGTCATATGATGATTAGGGTTATACTTTTTTAACCCTTTAAAAAGCTTGAATTTTATTAGTAATCTTTGGCTTTTCATCAGTTACTCTCTAAACTAGATTTATTTTGATAACCTTATAATTATCCATTAAAAAGGTACTCCTTTGGACTTTTAAAAATCATTTTAATGATGACAAATATATTAATTGAAAAAAGCATTGTACTTTTTTTAAACCTACTATAAAAAAAGTTATTTATATCGATCTTAATCTTTTGGTTTTTCTTCCCCCTAAGAGTAAGAGGAACTAAATTAATTTCAAATATGTTCACAAGTGTCTGTTGCCAGTAAGCTATTTTTTGTGTTTCAGGAAAGTAATTGTATGCATTAGGACTTATATTAATTACAGCAGTTACAGGGGTAAAGGAAGCAAGCTCGAACAGGCATCGTATTACTGATCTTGAAACAGAACAACTGGAAATGTGGCTCTATGTTTTCTTTTAAAAATAATGCCTTTTGATCTTAAAAACACTAATTTAGATAGTTGGAAACTTCTAAATTTGGATATTTATATCTTTCTTAGGTTTAATGAAAATAATTTTGTGAGACTGTATCTGTGGTTGGTTTCTTCCTCTGAAAACTGCTTTAGATTTGAACACTCCGCTCATTTAAATGAAAGAACTTAGTCTTAAGTGTTGGAGGAAAAGTAGAAGTTTCATGACTCACATTGATATGAAAAGAAAAAAAAAGAATAGTGATGGGTATTGTTTTAATATGTAGTTAACAAGTGATGAATAACAAGGTTATATGTACTCCAGATACAATGCCAGAAAAAATAATGCTTCAAACATACAGCAATAATACTTGATCCTAAAATATATGAATAAGTCATAATTCATTTTTGATAGAATATTCATTATGATTTTTATTTCTTGACATAAATATTAATTTTCAAGGAGTTTATAGCTGTGACTAAGAAAAATACTACATAATCTTGGATAAGAAAAATTTTAGAAATGAATTTAATAGTAATTTTGCTAATAAAAACTGCCACATTACCATTTACATGCAGCAAAGCAGTGGTAAATATTTTGTGCTTTTTGACAGCTTAACATTGTGGCTGACAATAAGACTGGATGGTGGTCAATAGATCAGAATCATAATGTCATTGTTGGATAAATTAAAGCTACTATTCCAATTTTGATTGGGTGGTTTTAGTATGGGACATGAATAAGTGAATAAAATTTGAGCCAAATCAGGCATATAACAGAATAACAGCAGTTTGCTTCATTTAAGAGCATCTGTGCACATCTCTGCCCCCAACTTTGGTACTCTCCTGTCTTCTTATTCCTCATATCCAGGAGGAACTGTACTCAAAAGAACACATATTCTAGGCAGAGAAGGCCCATCAGCTACAGAAGGCTCTGGGAAATTGGTTGTGTAGCATCACATTGTTGTTCAGTCGCTAAATCGCGTCCGACTCTTTGCAGCACCATGGACTACAGCATGCCAGGCCTCCTTGACTCTCACTATCTCCCAGAGTTTGCCCCAGTTCATTTCACCTCCTTCTTCTTTTGCCTTCAGTCTTTCCTAGCATCAGGGTCTTTTCTAATGAGTCAGCTCTTCACATCAGGTGGCCAAAGTATTGGAACTTCAGCTTCAGCATTAGTCTCTGTAATGAATATTCAGGGTTGACTTCCTTTAGGATTGACTGATTAGTTCTCCTTTCAGTCCAAGGGTCTCCCAAGAGTCCTCCAGCACAATTTAAAAGCATCAATTCTTCGGTGCTTGGCTTTCTTTATGGTCCAGCTCTCATATCCATACATGACTACTGGAAAGGCCATAGCTTTGACTATACGGACCTGTGTCAGCAAAGCGATGTCTTTGCTTTTTAATATGCTGTCTAGGTTTGTCATAGCCTTCCTTCCAAGAAGCAAGTGTCTTCTAATTTCATGGCTGCAGTCACCATCTGCAGTGATTTTGGAGCCCAAGAAGAGAAAATCTGTCATCGCTTCCACTTTTTCCCCTTCTATTTGCCATGAAGTGATGGGACCGGATGCCATGATCTTAGTTTTTTTAATGTTCAACATGACCAAAAAAGAAAAAAAAAGCAAAGCTTTGGTAATAAGAAAAAAATCTGTATTAAAAACTAATTACTTCTGTTTTTCTCTACTACTAAAGCAGATTACACTGCTGCAGCTGTGGACTGAAAGTCTTACTCTGAAAAGGTCTGGTGTTTTCTGAAAATGTGAAAGCAAAATGAAGGCTGCACTTTGGCTCTAAAGGAGTGGCTTCACAGAAATTTCCAATACCTCATTAAAATGATAATATTCTCATAGGTGCCCAAGTGATTTAAGAGCAATGTTATCATAATGTCCGTTCTTCCTCCATTGAGGGAAGAAGTCGTAGGTTACTGTGTTGGGGGAGCCTAGATAAGGCCTTGTTTTGGGATTTGGAGGAAGTGGCTTTCGCCTCCTTCAGATGCCTTTGCCTCAGTTTCCTCAGACTTCAGGATCCTGTTCTATTGAAACATACATAGCATCACAGCATAAAATGATAGTGCTTATACAACTGCACTGTTCTTTCCATCTGAAAATAGCTTCTGTGTCATCTTCAAGCTTATTTCTGTTTTTCAGTGATTTTTGAAGTCCAGACTGAAAATGAAAAGTTGGCCTGTTTTATTTACCTACAGTATATCTGGAATTTAATTCCTTTGATTGCTGCATCCTCACATTCCAGCCTATCTGCCTGTCCTGTGGGCTGCTCTCTGGAATGTAGCCCAGACTGGTCCAATGCCCACCATCTCCATTACGAGTGCCCCAGCTACCGTCACCACTGACTGTGCTTGATTTCCCACTCTCCATGTCTACACAGTAGTTGGTAGAGGCAGCCATGTGCGAGGGCTGCCGTGGCAAAACACCACAGACCAGGTGACTTAGGCAACAGAAACTTACTTTCTCGTAGTTCTGAAGTCCAGGGCCAGGATGTCATCAGGGCTGGTCTCTGGGGAGAGCTCATTCCTTAACTAGTTGTGAAAAAAGCTCTCTGGTGTTTCTTCCTCTTCTTTTAAGAACAACAGTCCTGGGAATTCCCTGGCAGTCCAGTGATTTAGGAGTCTGCGCTTCCACTGCTGAGGGCCTGGGCCCCTTGTCAAGGAACTAAGGTCACATATCAGCATCAGTGCAGCTAAAAAAAAGAAAACAAACAGTCATAAATATCAGATTACAGTACCACCCTCATTACTTCCTTTAACCTTAATTTAACCTCTCTAAAGACCCTATCTCCAAATATTGTCACTGAGAGTTAGGTCTTTGATATAGGAAATCTCATGGGTCCCTAAGTAAACAAGACATTTTAAAAAAGAACAAAATTGGAGAACTCACACTTCCCTATTTCAAGAACATTACAAAGCTACAGCAGTCCAAACAGTGGCATAAAGACAGATGTGTACATCAATGGAATAAAACAGAGAGTCTGAAAATAAATCCTCACATATATTATCAATTTGTTTTTGACAAAAGTGCCAAGGCTAATGAACAATAAAGGGACAGTCTTTTCAGCAAATGGGAAAACTGGATAATCACATGCAAAAGAATGAGGTTGAACCCTTACCATATATAAAAATTAACTCAAAATGAATAAAAACCTTAATTTAAGACTGCAATTATAAAACTTTGGAAGAAAACAGAAAAAAAGCTCCATAATATTGGATTTGCTCATCTTGGAAAAGACACCAAAAGAATAAGCAAAAAAAGAGAAACAATAAACAATAGACTAATTGGACTTCATAAAAAAATTTTTTTAAAGCCTTTTACGCATCATAGGGCAATATCATTAGAGTGAAAAGGCAACTCACGAAACATGAGAAAATATTTACCACCCACAGATCTGATAAAGAATATGCAGAATATACAAATCCCTACAACTCAACAACAACAGAGGCAGCCCAATTAATAAATATTTGAACACACATTTCTATACAAATGGCCAATAGGTGCAAAAAAAAAGATGTTCAAACATTATTAGTCATTAGGGAAATGCAAATCAAAACCACAGAAAGGTACCACTTCAAATCCTCATTACAATGGCTATTGTATTGAAACACTGGAAGATAACCCACATTGGTAAAAATGTGGGAAAACTGGAACCGTGGTACAGTGTTGGTGGGAACATAAAAAAGAGCAGCCCTGTGGAAAACATTTAGTGGTTCCTCTAAAAGTACACATAGAGTGATCATACCACGCCATATGATCAGCACCATTCCTTAGAAAATACTCAAAAGAATTGAAAGCAGAGACTGAAACTGATACTTATATGCCAATGTTCATAGAAGCATTATATTCACGATAGTAACAAGGTAGAAAGCTGAAAACTCCAGTACTTTGGCCACCTCATGCGAAGAGTTGACTCATTGGAAAAGACTGATGCTGGGAGGGATTGAGGGCAGGAGGAGAAGGGGACGACAGAGGATGAGATGGCTGGATGGCATCACTGACTCGATGGACGTGAGTCTGAGTGAACTTCGGGAGTTGGTGATGGACAGGGAGGCCTGGCGTGCCGCGATTCATGGGGTTGCAAAGAGTCAGACACGACTGAGCGACTGAACTGAACTGAACTGAACAAGGTAGAAACAATCCAGGTGTCCTTGAATAGTTAAATAAGTCAAATATGGTTTATAAAAGCAATGAAATATTCTTCAGGTTTAAAAAGGAAGGAAACTCTGGTCTGTGCTACAACATGGATTCAGAGAAGGAAATGGCAACCCATTCCAGTATTCCTTCCTGGAAAATCCTATGGACACAGGAGCCTGGAAAGCTACAGTCCATGAGATCACAAAAAGTTGAACATGACTGAAGCAACGCAGCACACACACAAGCAACATGAATAAACCTTTAAAAAAGTATGCTGAGTGATATAAGTAAGCGTTAGTAAGTGTTAGTCGCTGAGTCGAGCCCGACTCTTTGCAACCCCATGGACTGCAGCCCACCAGGCTCCTCTGTCCATGAGATTTTCCAGGCAAGGATACTGGAGTAGGTTTCCATTTCCTTCTCCAGGGCATCTTCCCAACTCAGGGATTGAACCCGGGGAGTCTCCTGCACTGCAGACAGATTCTTTACCGACTGAGCTACAAGGGAAGCTGATATAAACCAGACACACAAAAATGAAATATTGTATGATTCCACTTATATGAGGTATTTAAAGTAGGTAAATTTATAGAGACAAGATCAACATTACCACGTGTTTACAAGGAGGTAGAGCAGCTACCTTGTTCGTTTGACTGTAAAGTGGTACACTGTGGCCATTTGGGGAATCTGTTTAGCAGTAGACATCACCAGATGGTCAACACCGAAATCAGATTGATTATATTCTTTGCAGCCAAAGATGGAGAAGCTCTATACAGTTAGCAAAAACAAGACCAGGAGCTGATGGTGGCTCAGATCATGAGCTCCTTATTGCCAAATTCAGACTTAAATTGAAGAAAGTAGGGAAAACCACTAGACCACTCAGGTATGACCTAATTCTAATCCCTTATGATTATACAGTGGAAGTGAGAAATAGATTTAAGGGACTAGATCTGATAGATAGAGTGCCTGTTGAACTACGGAATGAGGTTCGTGACATTGTACAGGAGACAGGGATCAAGACCATCCCCCCAAAAAAGAAATGCAAAAAAGCAAAATGGCGGTCTGGGGAGGCCTTACAAATAGCTGTGAAAAGAAGAGAAGTGAAAAGCAAAGGAGAAAAGGAAAGATAGAAGCGTCTGAATGCAAAGTTCCAAAAAATAGCAAGAAGAAATAAGAAAGCCTTCTTCAGCGATCAAGGCAAAGAAATAGAGGAAAACAACAGAATGGGAAAGACTAGAGATCTCTTCAAGAAAATTAGAGATACCAAGCGAACATTTCATGCAAAGATGGGCTCAATAAAGGACAGAAATGGTATGGACCTAACAGAAGCAGAAGATATTAAGAAGAGGTGGCAAGAATACACAGAAGAACTGTACAAAAAAGAGCTTCATGACCAAGATAATCATGATGGTGTGATCACTAATCTAGAGCCAGACATCCTGGAATGTGAAGTCAAGTGGGCCTTAGAAAGCATCACTACGAACAAGCTAGTGGAGGTGATGGAATTCCAGTTGAGCTATTTCAAATCCTAAAAGATGATGCTGTGAAAGTGCTGCACTCAATATACCAGCAAATGTGGAAAACTCAGCAGTGGCCACAGGACTGGAAAAGGTCAGTTTTCATTCCAATTCCAAAGAAAGGCAATGCCAAAGAATGCTCAAACTACCGCACAATTGCACTCATCTCACATGATAGTAAAGTAATGCTCAAAATTCTCCAAGCCAGGCTTCAGCAGTACGTGAACCGTGAACTTCCAGATATTCAAGCTGGTTTTAGAAAAGGAGAGGAACCAGAAATCAAATTGCCAACATCTGCTGGATCATGGAAAAAGCAAGAGAGTTCCAGAAAAACATCTATTTCTGCTTTATTGACTATACCAAAGCCTTTGACTGTGTGGATCACAATAAACTATGGAAAATTCTGAAGGAGATGGGAATACCAAACCACCTGATCTGCCTCTTGAGAAACCTACGTGCAGGTCAGGAAGCAACAGTTAGAACTGGACATGGACCAACAGACTGGTTCCAAATAGGAAAAGGAGTACGTCAAGGCTGTATATTGTCAACCTGCTTATTTAACTTCTATGCAGAGTACATCATGAGAAACACTGGACTGGAAGAGGCACAAGCTGGAATCAAGATTGCCGGAAGAAATATCAATAACCTCAGATATGCAGATGACACCACCCTAATGGCAGAAAGTGAAGAGGAGCTAAAAAGCCTCTTGATGAAAGTGAAAGAGGAGAGGGAAAAAGTTGGCTTAAAGCTCAACATTCAGGAAACTGAAGATCATGGCATCTGGTCCCATCACTTCATGGGAAATAGATGGGGAAACAGTGGAAACAGTGTCAGACTTTATTTTGGGGGGCTCCAAAATCACTGCAGATGGTGACTGCAGCCATGAAATTAAAAGACGCTTACTCCTTGGAAGGAAAGTTATGACCAACCTAGACAACATATTCAAAAGCAGAGACATTACTTTGCCTACAAAGGTCCGTCTAGTCAAGGCTATGGTTTTTCCTGTGGTCATGTATGGATGTGAGAGTTGGACTGTGAAGAAAGATGAGCACCAAAGAATTGAGGCTTTTGAACTGTGGTGTTGGAGAAGACTCTTGAGAATCCCTTGGACTGCAAGGAGATCCAACCAGTCCATTCTAAAGGAGATCAGCCCTGGGATTTCTTTGGAAGGAATGATGCTAAAGCTGAAGCTCCAGTACTTTGGCCTCCTCATGCGAAGAGTTGACTCATTGGAAAAGATTATGATGCTGGGAGGGACTCGGGGCAGGAGGAGAAGGGGACGACAGAGGATGAGATGGCTGAATGGCATCACCGACTCAATGGACGTGAGTCTGAGTGAACTCTGGGAGTTGGTGATGGACAGGGAGGCCTGGCGTGCTGCAATTCATGGGGTCGCAAAGAGTCAGACACGACTGACTGACTGAACTGACTAAGGCTAAATATATGCTTAATCTATGACTGGCTTCCACTGTATCAAGCTAAATGATCATCACTCTCATCATTACAACAATAAGAAACTTGAGGAATGTTCAAGTTCACAACTTTCTTGAACTCATTAGAGAACAGTGGTTGAAGTGCTACCAGCTAGCCCCAAATCTAAGGAGAAGTGAGCACATGCAGGCAGAGACAAGATGTGAGCTTATCTGGGTAAGATGCACACGAATATCATAGGAAGAATTTAGCTAGGTGAAAGGTGAAGTCGCTCAGTCGTGTCTGACTCTTTGCTACCCCATGGACTGTAGCCTACCAGGCTCCTCCGTCCATGGGATTCTCCAGCCAAAAATACTGGAGTGGGTTGCCATTTCCTTCTCCAGGGGATCTTCCCCACCCAGGGATCAAACCCAGGTCTCCCGCATTGGAGGCAGACGCTTTAACCTCTGAGCCACCAGGGAAGCTAGGTTTGTTAGAAAATTAATAGGAACCAAGTTGGATTTGTGATAGAATTTGGAACCTATGGAGACTACAGACACAAAGGGAAATTGCATCCAGGTGTATACTTTTCTTCACAGACCTCACTAGGTGTTTGCAGAAATAATACATGAAAATTCTGAGAAAGGGTCTCTCGTTGTGCCAGCCTAAAGAAGGAGAATAGCAGCTAAAATGTGGGAAAGGTATGGAATCCTACCCAGATCCTTTCCCCCTTAAAAACCTTCAACTGCAAAGGAAAGGGTAACAAATGCTCACTCTTCAGGCACTGAGGAAACACCACTGCAGCTGAAGAAAGCAAAAGGAAAAGAGCTGTCACCCTGAGGAAGGACAGCAATGCATACAGACCCCAAACTGTGGGGACAGAAGCAGCACTGAGGACCCATCCGTAGACTCGGGGGCATGGTGCCAGCTCAAGACTGATGCTTAATCAGAACAAGAGAGAGTGCTTCCTCTTTGACCTCTGCCACACGACTGTGTCAGGCCACAAGTAACAGTGAAATACTGCTGTAAGAATTGTGAGAGCGTGAATCAAGAGGTACAGGGTCTGGGCTTCTCAGACGGTTCTAGTGGTAAAGAGCCCTCCTGCCAGTGCAGTTAGACGTAAGAGACACAGGTTCAATCCCGGAGTTGGGACGATCACCTGGAAAAGGGTGTGGCAGCCCACTCCAGTATTCTTGCCTGGAGAATCCCATGGACAGAAGGGCCTGGCAGGCTACAGTCCATAGAATCACACAGAGTCAGACCTGACTGAAGCGACTTAGCATGCACACACAGCACAAACAGATAAACTAAAGCTGAAGAAGGAGCAGATACTGAGAGAAATCTTCTGAGCCCTACTCCAGAAAGCAAATATTTGTAGAAGAATTTGAAGACTGGTGCGTAATGAACCCTAAAACCAGCTCAACCTTATTGACTTAAAACCCCATACTAAAGGACTCCAGGCATAAAAACAACTTAACTGAGTCACTACTGACTTAACACTAGAAAAAACTACAAAACCTATGAAAAAGCGAGAAAAACAGCACACTGAGAGTAAATAAAAAAGCAAATGACAGACAAGATTTACATATGGCACAGATGTTGAAATCAGACTAATAAAGTAACCATAATTGATAACTATGCTAATGGTTCATAGGAAAAGGTTAGCACCATGCAAGATCAGATAGACAGTTTCAACAGAGATGGACACAATAAAAAAAGAATAAAGTGAAAGTGCTAAAGGTAAAAGAAAAACAGTAACTGAGGTCAAGAAGAAACTCAGTGGTCTCATCAGTAGACTTAGGCAGCTAGGGGAAGAATTAGTGAACTTGAAAGCAGGCTGATAGAAATTATCCAAACTATAGCCATTATCTTGTAATGCCTATAATGGAGTATAATCTGCAAAAAATTCTAAGTCACTGTGCCATACACCTGAAACTAATATTGTAAATCAACTATACTTCAATGAAAAAAGAAAAGAAATTATTCAAACTAAAGCAAAAGAGTAGAAAATATAAGCATTCAAGAGCTGTGGGACCATAACAAATAGTGTAACTATGTATAATTGGAACCCAAGAGGAAGAGAAAGACTAGGGTAGAAGGAATACTTGGTGGAGAATTTTGTAAGATTAATGATAGACACAAATACCAGATCAAGAAACTCAGAGAATATCACACAGGATAAAACCAAAACACACACAGCCCCCAAGAGATTTCCTATCCAAACTGTTGAAAACCAGAGGACAAAGAAAATTCCAGGTCAAAATGGCTTAGCTGGTGAATTCTTTCAAACATTTAAGAAATAATACCACTTCTATGCATCCTATTCCAGAACATTCCCCATTCATTTTGTAAAATCAGCATTAATCTGACACTGAAACCAAAGTTATTACAAGTAAAGAAAACTACAGACCAACATATTTTATGAACAGAGATGTAAAATCACTCAAGAAAAAAGACGGTATGACTAAAGTGAGGTTTGTCCTTGGAATACAGGTTTGATTCAATGTTTTAAGATCAGTCAATATTATTTACAAAAATCCTTATGTGAATCCATAAAGATTCACATAAAAAGCAGCTTTATTTATAATCACGATTCATGAGATTTAACTGAAGAGGTGATATTTGAGCTGAATTTGTAGTGGAAAGACTGGACACCACAAAACTGGTTCCGAGGGAACAGGAAAAGTCTACAGCAGCACTCAGCTCTATGCAGAAAAAGTGTAATGTGAGCCACAGATATGTCACACATGTAATTTAAATTTTCTAGAAGCCACATTCAAATGTAAAAAGAAAACTATTCAATTAATCTTAGTAATATATTTTGGTTAGCCCAATATATCATAAAACAGTCATTTCAACACTTAATCACTATTAAAACATTGACTTTTTTTTGCACCAGGACTTGAAATTCAGTCTGTGCTTTACCCTGACAGCACCTGATGATTTAGACAAGCCACATTTAATAGCCATGTGTGGTGGTCAGCGGCTGCCATGTAGGATACCACAGTTTCTACTGGAACTTCATAGTCATTCTTGCTGGAAGAAAATGGAGACCAGAACAGTGCATCTCAGACTAGCACTAGTGTAGGACCAGTGCTTTCGGGTTTTTAAACTATTTTGGACTGACATTTTTGTAAAGTAAAATTAAAAAACAATTACTGGAAAAAAAATAAATGAAATAGAAAGTGAAATGTAAAATGCAAGCTTAATTTTAAAGTCTTGGATTCAACAGATACACTATTCTACGCTCTCACTTTCCATTTCTGGTACTTGTCTCGTCTGGGACTAGTTATACAGAGTTTACAGGCCTAGGTCAGTCTGCAGGAACCCTAGTCTAGAATACAGTCAGGCTTGCTTGTCTCCCCACCAGTCGTGTAAAATGCCTGCATAAAGGGAATGCGTCACAAAAGAGTGTGCTTCTGACAACTGGATGCTCAGAACACCCAGCTAAGCTTTAGAATTGTTTCCACCTGAAAATAATGGGGCAATGCCGTCATCACTCGTCCAGTAAACAAATCCTTGTGTGCACGCCACAGATTCCGCCTGCACCATCTGCAGTGCCTCTCAGAGTCTAGGTTATTCTATTCTGGTTTTGCTTTTTTTTTTTTTCCTCCAAGCCTTAAAGATCATCTTGCAAAGGCAGTGTCCCTCTTCAATCTTCCTTGCATGAACTCCATGAGAGTAGGGTTTCAATTTTCTGTCTTTTAAAAATATATATAGCTGGAACTCAGAGTCTGAGCCAAAGTCATGTTTCATGTAGGATTCAAACATATTGAAAGAATCATGGGGACAGCCAGTCAGAGGCTTCCTTGAATGCCTGAAGGACTCTTCCTGGGAGAAGTGCACCAGTGGTGTTGAGACCGGCCACAGTGCAAGACACAGGTCCCATCCCAGACAGCAAGACTGACTCTTTCTTCAGGAACCACCTACTATATGCTGTGGAGTTTATATAGATCATTTATTGCCTTTAACCCTCCCCATGAAATGAGCTTGAAGATACGCCCTCTTTGGAGGTAAAACTTTCACACAGTTCAAAGTTTACGAAGGATATAGCATGAAACACAATGAAAAGTCTTCCTCTTACCCTGCCCTGTGCCACCTAGGTTTTCTTGTCATTGGCACCCAGCTTTATACATTTCTTGCATATCTTCCCAAACATCTTTTATACTTATACAAAAGTATTTGCATATATTTTCTTTTTCACTTTTTGCCTCCCTGCTTCCATTTGTTATTATATCTTATTATTCTATATCAGATAGCAAGTGTTTTCTCATCCATTTTTATGCTGCATAAATTTCCATTGAATGGATAAATTAGAATTTGTTTAACCAATCTATATTCTAAAATTTTTCAGAATTTTATTAGAATTTATAAATTCTAATCCATATTCTAAAATTTTTCAGAATTTTTCCCCCAGTCTTTTGCAACTACAAACAATGTTGCTAATAGTATAATTTATTTATTAATGTATCTGTAAGATAAATTCCTAGAAGTGGTGTTTCTGGGTCAAAGGTTTCACACATTTGTAATTTTAAGAAAACTTCCAAACTACCCTCTCCCCCAATATATGAGAGCACCTGTTACTTTATACTCTCACCAAGAGTGTATCATTTTTCAAATTTTTGTAATCTTTACTAATATCAGTTCAAAAATGGGTCATTTAGGGACTTCCTGGTTGTCCAGTGGTTAAGACTCCCAAGTTTCCACTACAGGGGGCATGGATTGATCCCTTGTCAGGGAACTAACATCCTGCTTGCCATGTGGTACGGCCAAAATAGCCCCCACTAAATGGTGTCATGGTTTTACTTTGCATTTACTTTATTATGAATAACACTGAGTAGCTTTTAAAGTTTTATTATGAATAAAGTTGAGTAGCTTTTAAAGTTTTTTGAATTTCCTATTCTGCAAACTATTTACTTCATAAAAAATTTTATTGTCTTTTTATTGTTTTGTAAGAACATTTTATTTATTAGAGAGATTGGCTCCTCAACCATGAAGTGGTTGTGTTTTCTCTAACTTGCCATTTGTCTCTTGACTTTGCTACTGTGATTTTTGCCATGTAGAAAATGTTTTATATTTACATGCTAAAAGTATATCAATTTTTTGTTTAGAGTTAAGAAAGCCTTTTCCTTTTTAGGTTTATTTAAAATGTTATCTCATAATTTTTTCAGTTAACAATGCTTGTAAGTATTAGATGTAACTAGAATTCATCCTGCCATGATATGTGAAATTGTTGTTCTTTGTTTGCTAAGTCATGTCAGACTCTTTTGGAGACCCCATGGACTGTAGCCCACCAGGCTCCTCTGTCCATAGGATTCCACAGGCAAGAATACTGGAGTGGGCTGCCACTTCCTTCTCCAGGGGGTCTTCCCAGCCCAGGAACTGAACCTGCATCTCCTGCACTGGCAGGTGGATTCTTTACCACTGAGCCACCAGGGGAGCCCCAGTATGTGAAATATAAAATTCTATAAAAAGAATAAAATCCCTGAGAGAAAGATATATTATTTGATAAATTGTGTTGGGATAATTAGGTTGCCAACAAAAATATTGGATATCTGGATATGTGAAATAGGTGTCCATTATTTTTTGATGGTTACCTAATATTCCCAACACAATTTATCAAATAATACATCTTTCTCTCCTGAAAGTTATTTTTTTATAATTTTATTTATTTGTTTATGACTGCACTGGGTCTTTGTCACTGCACGTGGGCTTTCTCTAGGTGAGGTGGGTGGGAGCTACTCTTTAGTTGCGGTGCCCAGGCTTCTCATTTCAGTGGCTTCTCGTTGTGGAGCACGGACTCTGGGGCAGATGGGCTTCAGTAGTTGTTGTTTGTGCCGTGGACTTAGTTGCTCCACAGCTTGTGAGATCTTCCCAGACCAGGGACTGAACCTGTGTTCAATCTGCATTGGCAGGCAGATTCCTTACCACTGAGCTGCCAAGGAAGCCCCTCTCATGGATTTTAAATCCTACTTTTATTATGTTCAGTTCAGTCGCTCAGTTGTATCTGACTCTTTGCGACCTCATGAACCTCAGCACACCAGGCCTCCCTGTCCATCACCAACTCCCGGAGTCCACCCAAACCCATGTCCATTGAGTCGGTGATGCTATCTAGCCATCTCATCTTCTGTTGTCCCCTTCTCCTCCTGCCCTCAATCTTTCCCAGCATCAGGGTCTTTTCAAATGAGTCAGCTCTCCACATAAGGTGGCCAAAGTATTGGAGTTTCCACTTCAACATCAGTCCTTCCAATGAACACCCAGGACTGATCTCCTTTAGGATGGACAGGTTGGATCTCTTGCAGTCCAAGGGACTCTCAAGAGTCTTCTCTAACACCACAGTTCAAAAGCATCAATTCTTCGGTGCTCAGCTTTTTTCACAGTCCAAACCTCACATCCATACATGACTACTGGAAAAACCATAGCCTTGACTAGATGGACCTTTGTAGGCAAAGTAATGTCTCTGCTTTTGAATATGCTATCTAGGTTGGTCATAACTTTCTTTCCAAGGAGTAAGCGTCTTTTAATTTCATGGCTGCAGTCACCATCTGCAGTGATTTTGGAGCCCAGAAAAATAAAGTTAGTGGAAACTGTTTCCACTGTTTCCCTATCTATTTCCCATGAAGTGATGGGACCGGATGCCATGATCTTAATTTTCTAAATGTTGAGCTTTAAGCCAACTTTTTCACTCTCCTCTTTCACTTTCATCAAGAGGCTCTTTAGTTCTTCACTTTCTGCCGTAAAGGTGGTATCATCTGCATATCTGAGGTTATTGATATTTCTTCTGGCAATCTTGATTCCAGCTTGTGCTTCTTCCAGCCCAGCGTTTCTCATGATGTACTTTGCATATAAGGTTAAATAAGCAGCGTGACAACATACAGCCTTGACATACTCCTTTTCCTCTTTGGAACCAGTCTGTTGTTCCATGTCCAGTTCTAACTGTTGCTTCCTGACCTGCACATAGGTTTCTCAAGAGGCAGATCAGGTGGTCTAGTATTCCCATCTCTTTCAGAATTTTCAGAGTTTATTGTGATCCACACAGTCAAAGGCTAATACATTCCAATTTGTATTGGCATCTGTTTCTGACTTTCTGTGATCTTCTATTCATGTGTCAACTCCAAACTGTTTTAACAAACTGTTTAGCCAAATCATTTAAATTATGGCTTTATAACTTGTTTTATTAATAGTATCCAGAAGGGTTTATATCCTTCTCATGAATCTTATTTTTCAGAATCTCCTGAGCTGTTTGGTTACCTTTTTGTAAGAACTGTAGAATCAACTTGCCAAGTTCCAACAAAACCTGGTTGGTTTTTAAAACTGGGATAGTATTAACAGATTAATTCAGGAGGAGTTAACAGCTACATGATGTTGAGTCTGCCTCCTGAGAACATGGTAACTTTTTCCATTTGTGTAGTTCTTTCTTCATTTCCCTCAGGGATGTGCTTTATAAATCATGCCCATTTCTTATTAAGGTAGTTTATCTTTATGATTGCTCCTCTGAAAATGGGGGCTTCTCTTTCATTGCATCTTCCAGTTGACTGTTGTTACTGTTTCCACTCTTCAAAGTGTTAGTCCCTCACTCATGTCCAACTCTTTGCCACCCCATGGACTGTAGCCCACCAGGCTCCTCTGTCAATGGAATTCTCCAGGCAAGAATACTGGAGTGAGTTACCCTGCCCTCCTCCAGGGTATCTTCCCCACCCAGGGATCAAACACTTGTCTCCAGCATTTCAGGCAGATTCTTTACCACTGAGCCTTTGTTTCCACTCTCACCAGTGAGTAAACTGACCCTTAAGAGAAGTGACCTTCCAAGTCTCATCCATGGTAAGTGGTTGAGATGGAATTTGGCCCCAGGTCTTCTCATTCCACCCCGACACCAACATGTGGATAGAAACCATCCACCCTTTAATATATACCTTGGCGACAAATGTGTATCATTACTGTTGCATATGGAACTTCCCTGGTGGCTCAGACGGTAAAGAACCTGCCATGGGTCGGGAAGATCCCCTGGAGAAAGGAATGGCAACCCACTCTAATATTCTTATTTGTTTCTTTCCTGTTGGAGCTTAAAGGAATCTTGAGACATGATCCAGCCCATTCTTATCTTATGGTGAGGAGAATGGTGCTCCTAACCAGGAGCTCACCAGCGTTTACAGGTGAAAGGAGAAATGAACCCATCTGAACCTGTTAGCTTTGTTTTACCAATTCCAGTTCCACGAAGCAGCTTGAGGACACGAGGCAAGCTTTTGTCCATTGCACCTAGAAACACTGCCTTGCAGCCTTGGTTTTGGCTCTCGAGCTGGTAATGTTATTTTAATCACCCCCTGCTGAATTTTTTCACGGAATTGAAATTACAAGGGCTGTTGCTGTTTTCTATGCGTGTTTAAAATACTGTTTGCTCTGCTACCCTAGAATGCACAGGAGAAAGGTTTTTTATTTTTGTTTTTATGAGTGTCAGCACATTTCATTTCATTTAAAAATAACCACATCCTTGTTGACAAGGGTCTTGGATTCTTTCAAGGAAGCCAGGGATGGAGAGGAGGTCAGTTAATACTGTCCACAGCCTGCAGAGGGAGCTCTGTGGTTTTCTTTCTCTCCAACGCACAGCTGGTCCATTGGTTAATGTCGGCAATTTTAGGGCTGAGCATTTGTCAGAGTGACTTATAAGCTGTATAACATTAGAAAGTCGGGTTAGCTCTTCTTTTCCCTACTGCTCTGCTGTGTCATGGATCACCACCCTGGGAGTGGGAGTCAGTGCAGGAAGGTTATGGTCACGTGCCCCCATCGCACTTCTGAAAGGCTCTGGGGAAACCTCTAGGGTTAGGTTGCAAGCAGTCTTCTGGTCTCCTGAGTACTCAGCAGCCCTGGGGTCTCTACGAAGAACCACTGCCTTTTCCTTCAAGTTTTCCATCTACTGTTTAAATTCCTTTTAAAAATTATATAAATTATGGTAGGCAATTTTGAAAATTGAAAACACATTAAGAAAAAAGTTGCTCATAACCTCCAATGCAGAGCTACCCACCCTGATGTATTTCTTTGTTGGTCTCACAGGCACTGTACTGCCCAAAGCCTTTAGGTTCTATGACTGACAACTGAAAAATCCACGTCAAGACAGCTGCCTGAGCTGGAAGTGGTCAGGGCAGGAAGGGCTTCCCTGGTGGCGCAGGGGTAAAGAATCTGCCTGCAGTGCAGGAGCCACAGGAGACCTGGGTTCAGTCCCTGGGTCGGGAAGGTCCCCTGGAGGAGGGCATGGCAACCCACTCCAGGATTCTTGCCTGGAGAATCCCACGGACAGAGAAGCCTGGTGGGCTACAGTCCACGGGGTTGCAAAGAGTCAGACGCGACTGAGCGACTTAGCATGCACACACACACAGGGCAGGAATGGCCTGGCAGCCACAGAAGGTTCTGCCATCAGAACTCAGCTGAAAATCAGAACTCAGTTTGAAAATCAAACCCTTCTCCCTCAATGTCCTAATTAAGCCGATGATCTGAGGGTGTGTGGCTTGCTTTCTCAGCCCATCTGATCCAGACATTAAAGGGCCGGATCACGATCCTTTGTCGTCCATGTGATGACAGAGAACTCCAAAATTCAGTATGACAAACGTTCTACTGGGAGTTGCACGTCGGAGGCAAGGCAGTGAGTCGGCTCCTCATGCTGCAGCCTGCTGGCCCTTGAATGTCTGGGGGAAGCAAGGAGGGTGGAGACCACAGCTCTGGCACCGGCTCCTGTTCGTGGAGAGAAAAATGTGAGTTTTTAAAAAGCTTGTTGCCCACAATTCTCTCAGAGAGGAGATGTTTCTTTCCTTAAGGAAACTAGTAGAGATAGAAAAGAATGGGAGCATCAGGGCCCCCGAGTGAGAATTAAAACACATACAGAATCCCTTCGAGGCTATTACACTTGTGACCCGGTTTGTTTACTGTCAACCTTTGAATGAATGGACCTTTCAGACCACTGTGAGCAAAGTGGCTCAGTCTGATTTCTAGATGCTGATTCGCTTCTTTAAAGGAGGGAGGAAGGGAGACAGACATCAGGAATGGTTATGCTTCTTGATTCCTTGGTCCAGTTAAATATTAGGTTGGCCTAAAAGTTCATTTGGGTCTTTCTGTAAGATATTATGGAGAAACCAGAATAAACTTTTTGGCCAACCCAATACTAGAAGGACATTTCTTTATGAGGCATGCAGCCTATTTTTCTCTTTCAGTGTTCAATGTATAAGAAAAATATTTTTTTATTAGTTAACTATTTTTTGTAAATGTTTGATAACTACAGGGAGGAAAAGTCCCCAAAACAGTCAAGCAGTAATCTACTTGGAGCTCATGTTGATTTAGTTTAGACTAGTGTAGGGAGTCTAAGGGAATAAAGTTTATGTTATCATAAATCCAAAGTTTTCTTAGAAGTTTTCTAAATTAAGTGATATGTCCTTAAATAAATGAATAACACTAAAAAATAGTGTGGAACAACAGGCCAAGAGAAAAAAGTTATTTAAAGAGTTTTTATTTGCCTTTTCTCAGATTGATTTCTCGTGGATGAAATGTTTCTCTGACCATTGTTTCCTCAGCATCTCAACAATTAAGAGTGATATATACTACAATCCAGGTTTGATCCCTGGGTGGGGAATGTCCCCTGGAGAAGGGAATGGCAACCCACTCCAGTATTCTTGCTTGGAGAATTCCAGGGACAGAGGAGCCTGGTGGGCTACAGTCCATGGGGTCGCAAAGGGTCGGACGCAACTGAGCGACTAACACTTTCACTTTTATTTTTCATGTGTAACATAGATAGCCAATGGGAATTTGTTTTATGACGGGGCACTCAAACAGGAGCTTCATGACAACCTAGAGGGTGGGATGGGGTTGGAGGTGGGAGGGAGGTTCAAGAGGGAGGTGACACATAAATACCTATGGCTGATTCACGTTGGTATATGGCAGAAACCAACACAATATTTAAAGCAATTATCCTTCAATTAAAAATAAATAAAATTTTAAAGAAATAAGTGAAAACAAAGAGTAAGAGAATTTGTAAGAGATAAAAGCCTAAACTCATCAGCATTCTATTTCAAGGGGAAGCTCGCCTGTTGTAAAGGATTCTGGAAGCTGTCAATCTACATATGGCTTTTGTAAGAAGGGTTAGTAGGTCTGGGATGATCCAGGGAAGGGTAAAAAAATAGGATCCCAGGGAAGAATCTCTCGAGGTTTGCACCCAAAAATGCTGAGGGTATTTCCTGAGGGCAGGTTTGAATCTGAAGGACTGTCAGCTTCCTCAGACTGCTTGCTCAGACTTGGGCAAGTCGGAGAAGAAAGGTGTGCTTTTGGCAGGAAGTGTTTTCTCAGCTTCCTAGGCAGGACAGTTAGTTCCATGCAAAGGAGACAGGTCACTGCTCTGAACTTGCAGCCAGATGGCAACAGTGCAGCGAGTGGTTTCTGTGCCGCAGCCTTGACTTCATTTGGGGGATGGGCAGGGGTGCTACAGAGCGTGATTAAAAACTTAGGGACTCAGTTAAGAAGCTAAGTGATATTCCATCGTGTATGTGTGTCACAGCTTCCTTATCCGTTCACCTGCTGATGGACATCTAGTTTGCTTCGATGACCTAGCTATTGTAAATAGTACTGCAATGAATATTGGGGTACATATATTTTTTTTTCATGTGTCTTTTTCAATTCTGGTTTCCTCAGGATATATGCCCAGTAGTGGGATGGAGGAGACACATCTGTGGCCGTTTCATATTGATGTATGGCAAAAACCATTACAATATTGTAAAGTAATTATCCTCCAATTAAATGAATATAAAAAAAATTTTTTTAAGAATTTCAGTGAATCACAATCAAATAATTACTTGGACATTAGTTGGTATGTATGAGCTTATGTGAAAATGAAAGTCGCTCAGTGTTGCCCAACTCTTTGTAACCCCATGGACTATATATAGCCTACCAGGTTCCTCTGTCCGTGGAATTCTCCAGGCCAGAATATGGAGTGGGTACCTGTTCCCTTCTCCAGAGGATCTTTCCAACCCAGGGACTGAACCCAGGAGTCCCACATTGCAGGCAGATTCTTTACCATCTAAGCCACCAGGGAAACAAAAATCTTACTCCCGAAGAACTTATTTTTTAATACTCAGATCTTTAATGTTCTTTAATATTCAGCTCTGTGATTTTTTTTGTTTTGTTTATTTTTATTTTTTGGCTGTGCCCCACGGCATGCGGGATTGTTGTTTCCTGACCAGGGATTGAACCTGTGTCCACTGCATTGGAAGCATGGAATCTTAACCACTGGACAGCCAGGGAATTCCCCAAAACTTTTATAATCTTACCACAAGAGGGCTTTATGGTTTAACTTATTGTTGTGATCTTTATTTAAAAAAAAAAAATAAAAGCACTAGAGAAGTGAATTGGAAGAGGCTCATTTAGTTTACTGTCCTTGAATGCAAAGTTGCTTGGCCTGAAAATGGAGTCTGTCTCGTGGTAGGCATCCAGTCAGCATTTGTTGAATGAATTTAATGAATCGCCATTGTCTACCACTGTGAACCGCACACCTGGCCTCATTTCCTCGGATGACAGAAAGGAAACACCTATATGAGTCCCCAAGTACTTGAGTGTCTCCTTGGATTGGACCAAGAGAACAAAGGCTAAGCAGCTGACCCTGGACAGATCACAGATGAGAGGCACAGCTGGAGATGCTGAGGCTGGACAGAAAAGACCCTGGCTGGTTCAAGTGCTAGGGACACATGACCTTAGGCTGTGAGGAACCAGGAAGCTTCGGAAGGAAATAAGCGCCTAGCTTGGCTGGCAGGACGTGCCTTCTCCCTCCTCTGACTCCCACCCCACCCACCCCACCTACCACAATGACTTTTTCGATCTTTGAAATTACAAGTTCTTTATTTCACATTGCATAAGTAATTTCCTTGTAGAAATATGAAAAGTAAGAAGAGACAAAAAGTTCCCTATGATTCGGGTACCCAGAGCAAGGATTGTTCATATTTCAGTGAATGATGCCTCCACACTTGTTCCTTCACTTAAATAGCCGAGTGTAAATATATATACTAAGATACATATGTGTGTGTACAGTGTGACAATTTACAATACAGTTTTTTTCCTGTGTTTAGGGTTATTAAAACACAGTATTGCCTAGAACATGTTTTTTGCGTGTGTGCGTGTGCTGAGTCCCTCAGTCGTGTCTGACTCTGCGATCCCATGGACTGTAGCCCGCCAGGCTCCTCTGTCCATGGGATTTTCCAGACAAGAATACTGGAGTGGGTTGCCATTTCATTCTTCAAGAATATGTTTCTTATTGGCTGCATAATCTCATAAACGCAAGTGTTGCAGTGATTCTGGAGAGCCCACCCAGATTCGTGGGGAGGGGACGTAGGTTCCCCTGCAAAGTGGGCAGTGGTGGGGTTCTAGAAGAGCCTGTGAACTGGGAAACACTGTGGCTTTTATGAACAATCTGTCCCAGTGTTCACTGGTTGGATTGGCCATCATACCTGCTACATAATCTTCACTGGTCCCCCGTGTCATTCTGTCTTTCGCAAGAGGTTAATCACTGGAATGACATAAGATTAACCAGAAGTGACAAAAATAGAACAGTCGAGGTTAGCCTGAGGGAGGGGACCTCAAAGGCTCTAGTACTGGCTGTGGGGGTTATTATCAGTCTCTCAGCACCAGCTATCTGTGCCCTAGACCTTCAGCTCTCAACTGTGGTGAGTGTCCCCCAAAAGCATTTTGAAGTGGGAAGGGACAAGCCCCCCAAAACAGAAACTTCCTAAGAAAAAAGTGAGGGGGGTTCTTCCCTTTGATCTCAGGGTAGCTTCAGGCAATTACTAAATTCTGTGTTGCCGGTGTTTTCTTACCTATAAGATGGGGTGATTATAATACTCACCTCATACAGTTTAAAATGGAGATCAAAATGTGTTCATCAGTAAAGCATTTAGAACAGTGCTGCTATGCAATAAACTCTTAATAAGTACTATATTTTATCACTATGAGTAGTAGCAGTGATAGCTGTAGTAGTAATATAATTGTTGGATATTTATATCTCAGGTTTTTTAAATAATAATTTATTAGAATATCCTTGCAGATACTTTTTTGCCCATGTTATCTGATTATTTCCTCAGAGTGTAATTGCTAGGTGCATATATTTTAAGGCTTTTGATACATGTTGCTGACTCTATTCCAGAAAATGTGTTCCAATTCATTTTACAGTCAACATTTTAAAAGGATGCCAAACTACCCACTCCCTTCAGCACTAAGGGTTGTCATCTGAAAATCCATATGTGAATTCATTGTTTCTTTAATTACTAGGGAGGCTGAGAACTCTTTCCATATGTTTATAGTCAGCTGTATTAAATCTTCCGTGGGTTGTATCCTTTTCCATTAACTGAGTTAAATCTGTGTAACAAACATAAGTTTAATACATTTATATTATATTTATCTTTTAATACATATTTTATGGATCTTATATTTATTGTGATTTTAAAACTTCACTTTTACTGTATTACTTTTGTGTTTTCTGTTCCTAATGTATATGTATATTATAGGTATATTTCTTTCTCCTTTCTGCTAGAATAATTGACTTTTCTTAATTTCTTTTTCTTTCTTTGCTGCTGCTACTTTGGAAGTTATACATTCTATTTCTATTTTTCTAGTGGTTATCTTCCAATTTTTATCTTGTACCTGAATTTAAAAGATGCTTTGTTCCTTGGAAAGAAAGATATGACAAACCTAGACAGCATATTAAGTAAATAGCAAAGACATAACTTTGCCACCAAAGGTCTGTCTAGGCAAAGCTATGGTTTTTCCAGTAGTCATGTATGGATGTGAGAGTTGGCCTGTAAAGAAGGCCGAGCACCAAAGAACTGATTTTTTTGAGCTATGGTGTTGGAGAAGACTCTTGAGAGTTCCTTGGATTGCAAGGAGATCAAACCAGTCAATCCTAAAGGAAATCATCCCTGAATATTCACCAGAAGGACTGTTGTTGAAGCTGAAGCTCCAATACTTTGGCCACCTGATATGAACAGCTGATTCATTGGAAAAGACCCCGGTACTGGGAAAAAGAGTAAAAGGAAAAGAGGGCAACAGAGGATGAGATGGCTGAATGGCTTCACCGATTCAATGAACCTGAACTTGGGCAAACTCCTGGAGGTGGTGAGGAACAAGGAAGCCTGGTGTGTGGCAGTCCATGGGGTCACAAATAGTCCAACATGACTTGGCGACTAAATAACAGCAACATCTTGCATTACCCGCTTTTTGATCAATGACAGCTGACCTAATTTTTCCTGTAAGATGTAACTGTGCTCTGGAGGGGGACCACATCACGCTTTGGGGTGAAGGTCAAAAGGCACAGCTCAGGACGTACGGCACACGACTCATGGTAAACCACGTCCCAAAGAGGAAGGAGAAAGCAAAGGCAGCCAGATGTGCCTGAGCCCCAGGGCTGTGAGATGAATGCCAGCCTTCTGAAAATGAGTCCCGTGAGGAAGTGGAACAAATCTGAGGTGTCTCTTGGCCACGGACAGGGCAGCTCACATAATCTGCATAATGTCAGTTCTGTAATCACAGCCTCACACACCTGAGCAAATGCAGATGCAAACAAGGACACTGAGGATGCTGGGAGCAGGTGCGACCCCTGCCTGCTGACCCCAAGATGGACTGTCCTAGCCTGACTTCTGCAAGGTGCTCTGCAGTGACTCTGGGCATCCTCCCCTGGAGAGAAGTCCTTCTGCCTCCCTTTGTCACCCAGCTCCTGGGGTCTACAGTCTGTCTCCTTCACCCACGGCAGAGAGATGGTCAGCCAGCAGTTGCCCTAAATGCATGGAGATTTTGGACACCTGCTTATTTCAACTCCAAGATACATGAAACTGGGCTTTGTGTTTCCCTGCCACACCTTCCTGGAACACTATGTTTTTGTTTGAAGATTTTGGAGGACAAAGAGTATCATTTTCATATTAAAATAAACATTAATAGGCAGAATGCAACATTGGATGAATTTCAAAGAGCAAGTTTAAAACTTCAAAAAGAGTTCAAGTTTGCATTTGCCGTTCTGGATCAAGTGCTCAGCCCTCCCCTGGGGTGCCCATCCACTGTGCTTTGTTTATTTATTGTTATTCTCAGGGTTTTAGGTTTTAATCCAGTAGCCAAATATTTTCTTCCAATACAGTGAAGACACCTAATTCAAAGGTTGTCAGAAGATTTGTTCTTGGCCTGCCTTCTCTTCCCCTCCCCTCTCCACCTCGCTGAAAAAAAAGAAATAAATCACTACCCAAGCCTATAAACTATGAAATGTTAGTCACTCAGTTGTGTCCCACTCTTTGTGACCCCCATGGACTATAGCCCAACCAGGCTCCCCTGTCCTTGGGATTCTCCAGGCAAGAATACTGGAGTGGGTAGCCATTCCCTTCTCCAGGGTATCTTCCTGACCCAGGGATCGAACCCAGGCCTCCTGCATTGTAGGTGGATTCTTTACCGTCTGAACCACCCACGTGGGAAGCCCTATACACTGCAAAGTAGGCTATAATGTGAGTCTCCATCCAGATGCTGGAAAAGGCCCCACTTCCCTGCAGGCTGTGGCCTCAGGAACCTCCCTGCCATGTGATGCCCTCCCTGACCCCTCACACTGCCCCTCACTTTTCATAAAGGTGGGAGCAGTTCTCAGGTGTTTCTTCACCCTCAACCCAGACCAGTCCCGAGTCTGTGAGTTGAAGTTGCCTGTAATCTGACCATTTTGCTTAGAAAGGCCAGCCTCTGCTCTGACAGGTATTGTCAGGTTTAATTTTCAAGCTGGGCATTCTTTTGTTTTTCCAAAAGTGTGTGTCCTCTTCTTTTTTCAGAAGTAGTTAGTTTATATATTTATTTGTTTGTTTTTGACTGTGCTAGATCTTCATCGCTGTGCGTGGGGTTTTCTCTCATCACAGCAAGCTGGGGCTGCTCTCTAGTTGCGGTGCACGGGCCTCTCATCGCAGTGGCTTCTCTTGTTGCAGAGCACAGCCTCTAGGGCACGAGGCCTTCAGCAGTTGTGGCTTGTGGACTCGTCGTTGTGGCACATGGGCTTAATTACCCTTCAGTACGTGGAATCTTCCTGGACCAGGAATCAAACACTCATCCCCTGCATGGGCAGGTAGATTCCTAACCACCAGGAAAGTCCGAGTGTCTTCTGATAGCCAGTCCATCTGCGGTTGGGAGGAAAGCACCCTCTAGATCTGGAGGCAGATTAGCCAAGACCTTCTTTCTGGAAGTGAACTCTCCATCAGCAGCTCATTCCATGGTCACCATCCACATTCCTCGGGCTGCATCCACAGCCCTGCCTGTGGCGTCCTCTTGAATTGCTGGATGTGTGTGTCCTTGACTCTTATGAGGAAAGTGCTCCAGAGTCAGAATCTCTTTGCTTCCAGAAAGGGCCAGGATGAAGTTGGTGGAAATGAGCCAGCACCAAGGAGTGGTCCTGGAGGCAGCACCTGCCTCAAGCTCCCTGAGGGCAGGGAGGTCCGAGGGGTGAGCATGGCTAGTATCAGAGGAGCTGGGACCAGTCTCCTGTGCCAGGTCCTGAGGTGCAAGAGCCCCGCTTGGACAGGAGACGAAACTAGAAGGCAGGAGAGAGGGGTCATGATCAGGTGCAGGGGCTAAGGTAAGAGGTTGGGAAGTGACATGACCAGGAGATGCATGGCCCAGGGCATGGTGAGCTAGACTGTAAACTTGGGATCATAAGACCTCTTTTGATAAACTTTTCAATAAAAGTCTTAGAGAAAGTGCCTAGTATATCATTAAAGCTAAATAAGTGTTAGTTATCTAAACGAAAAATTATAGAGGTGGGAGTATAGACCTACTACCACTTTCAGGGCAAAAATATATGATTAATAATGAAAGATTTGGGAAAATGAGACTTCCCAAATGATCCAGAGGGTTAGACTCTATGATCAAAATGCATGGGGCCCAGGTTCAATCCCTGGTCGGGGAACTAGATTCCACAAGCATGCCTCAACTAAAGATCCTGCATGCTGCAGTTAAGACTTGGAGCAGCCTAAATCAAATCAAATCTTAAAAAAAAAAAAAAAAAAGGATTTGGTAAAAAGGAAGTCTTTTATAAGAAACATAATTTACAGGGTTATAAGAATAATGTATGTGAAAGCACTTTCCTTAGGAGAATTTAGAGCAGTTTTAGGTTCACAGCAAAACTGAGGGGAAGGTACAGCAATTTCCCAGGTACTCCTGCCCCCCTCATGCACTGTCATCCCTTTATCAAGGTCCTTCTCCAGATGAGATGTTTGCTATAACTCATGAATCTACGTTGACTCATCATTGTCACCCCAGGTTCACAGCTTATTTACATTAGGGTTCACTCTTGGTGTTCTATGGGTTTGGAAAATGTACAGCCATGTGTATTCATCATTATGGTACCAGAGTATTTTCGTCGTCCTGAAAATCCTCTGCATTCCACCAACTCTTCTCTCTTCACTTCAGCCCCTGGCCACCACTCACCATTTGACTGTCTCCATGTTTTGTCTTTTTCCAGAATGTCATGTAGTTGAAATCATACAGTGTGTAGCCTTCTGACATTGGCTTTTTTCACTTAGTATTAATACTCTGCATTTAAGTTTCCTCCATGTATTTTCATGGCTTGAGAGCTCATTTTTTTTTCCATGGTCAAGTAATAATCTGTTTCCAGGGTGTACCACAGTTTATTTATCCATTCACCCACAGAACGACATCTTGTTTGCTTCCAAGTTTTGGCAATTAGGAATAAAGCTGATTATAAACATCTGTGTAAAAGGTTTTAGTGTGGGAATAAGTTTTCACACAAAATTTATTTCACACACAACTTAAGAGGTGGCAAGAATACACAGAAAAACTATACAAGAAAGGTCTTAATGACCCAGATAACCACAATGGTGTGGCCACTAACCTAGACCTGGATATCCTGGATTGTGAAGTCAAGTGGGCCTTAGGAAGCGTTACCGCAGACAAAGCTGGTGGAGGTGACAGAATTCCAGCTGAGCTGTTTCAGATTCTAAAAGATGATGCTGGTAAAGTGCATCTGCCAGCAAGTTTGGAAACCTCAGCAGTGGTCACAGACTGGAAAGGTCAGTTTTCTTTCCAATCCCAAAGAAGGGCAGTGCCAAAGAATACTCAAACTATCATGTAATTGTGTTCATTTCGCATACTGGCAAGGTTATGCTCAAAATCCTTCAAGTTAGGCTTCAACAGTATGTGAACTTGCAGATGTACAAGCTGGATATAGAAAAGGTAGAGGAACCAGAGATTAAATTACTGACATTCGCTGGATCATGGTGATAGCAAGGAAATTCCAGAGAAGCATCTACTTCTGTTCCATTGACTACGTTAAAGCGTTTGACTGTGTGGATCACAACAAACTGTGGGAAGTTCTTAGAGATGGAAGTACCAGACCATTTTACCTGTCTCCTGAGAAACTTGTATGCAAGTCAAGAAGCAACAGTTAGAACCGGACATGGAACAATGGACCGGTTCAAAATTGAGAAAGGAGTACAACAAGGCTGTATATTGTCACCCTACTTATTTAACTTTATATATACAGTGTATATCATGTGAAATACTGAGCTGGATGAATCATAGGCTGGAATCAAGATTGCCGGGAGAAATGTCAACAGCTGTGTCATCTGCCTTCATGGAGCTTATGGTCTTATGGAAGAATTATACAGGGATACAGGGATATATTGCAGTAGCGTAGTGGATGTATTATAGTAGTGTAGGATCTATTGTAGAATGTAGTGTGTATAACTGTACGCGAAAGAACCACAGGGTGCTATAGCAGAGCTCCAGAGCAGAGGTCCAACTCTCTGGGGAAGTCAAGAGACCTTCTTACAAGTGATGACTTAAGTAAACTGGAACTACCTGGAAGTCAAAGCCAAGGAAGGAGTCTGGGCACAGGCAGGTATCCCAATGTTCCAAAAAGAGAAAACTGTGGAGGCTGGTAATGGAGGAGGGCAGGGAATAGAGGAGAACTTAAAGGGACCAGTGTCAGTAATACAAGAATAGAAGAAGGAAAGGGTCCCCAAAGAAAGGACTTTATTAAAAAATAAATTGCATACAGATTCTCTTTGGAGGGGATAATAAACATCTCAGGACACTTCCTAGGACTGTTCCCAGGGACCTGAGAAATATAAAGCAAAGGTGCTGAAGCAGGTTCACTGGAGGTCCCAGGGAGCTCAGATGCATCCACAGGTCGATGCAGTGTCAGCAGTCCAGGCTGGGAACCGTGGCTCCTGAGGAGGAAGAGAGGGCCCTCCGTGCCCTGCTTCTGCCTGTGCTCAGGGCCCATTGATGGGGCAGGGTGCTGGTGCTGTGGCCACCCCGCTGGCAAGCCCCTCTGCAACTCTTAAAGCTGTGATTACAGAAATCTGCAGGACTTCTCCAGACTTTCCATTATTGCTTGTGACATCTACGGATGCCAGAGAGCAAGATCTGTTCTTTGACATTTGCTTCCTAATCTTCACAGGGGCCCAAAATCAGACCAGGCAGTCATCTAGGATTCTTTAGCCTCAGTCCACTGGCTTTATGTTTTTAAGGTTCTTTTCCTCCAAAGAATTAACATACTTTAGAGACTTCATGTAGCAGCCTTTTCAGTGATCAAAGACGTGACGTTCACACACGTGACGTTCACACACGTGACATATGCGGAAACAGAGGGGTGGACAGGCAGTTGGCTGCAAGGACCCAGGACTTTGAATCAGTCCCACCAGGTTTTAAATCTTGCTTTGCCATTTTCTTGCAGCTGTGTGACCTTGGGCAACAATTTCTATAACTCAGTTTTTTTACAAGTAGGATAGTAGTGTTTTTTGCAGGGTTGTTAAAAGAGTATATGCGCTTAATGCATGTCAAGTGTTTAGCACAATGAGTTCCTGCTGCTCTCAGCGTTCTAAGCTGAGCATCCTGGAGAGGTCTGCAGTGTACCTGAGGGTGAGGGTAGGGGGTGGGCCACAGCACCACCTCCTTCCCTAATGCGCTTTGTGCTTTGTAAGAAACCAAAATGGTGGCTTTATGTATTGGCTTTGCCAACTGAGAACTGCTCTCTAGGGATTTGTTGTTCCTGGAGGGTCCGGGCCTGGTGCTCTTAAGTAAATGATCCCTAATTATTGGCAAGCCCCATCTTGGGGCCCACCACACATTGAGAGCATCCTGAAGCCTGAACAGCCTCTGCTAGGGTCTGGGTTCAGCCAGTGTTCTCTTCATCCTGAACGTGCCTCCTCTTCCAAGAGGAATTCAAGGCAACTTACAGAATGACAACCAATATAAAGTAACACATCATAAGTGAAATGAAAGTCACTCAGTCATGTCTAACTCTTTGCAACCCCATGGACTATACAGTCCATGGTATTCTCCAGGCCAGAATACTGGAGTAGGTAGCCTTTCCCTTCTCCAAGGGATCTTCCCAACCCAGGGATCAAACTCAGGTCTCCCACATTGCAGGCAGATTCTTTACCAGCTGAGCCACAAAGGAAGCCCAAGAATACTGGAGGGGTTAGCCTATCCCTTCTCCAGCGGATCTGCCTGACCCAGGAATTGAACTGGGGTCTCCTGCATTGCAGGCAGATTATTTGCCAACTGAGCTATCAGGGAAGCCCCTAATATATCATAAGGCAGTAAGACTAGTGACCCAAAGGCAGGGCATAAGATTTTGATCACACTGGTAGAGGTGGATTTCAAATTTGGCTCTGAATGTCTTTGCAGTCAGTGTGAAAATGGAAGTAGATTTAGCCAGCTTGTGGTCCCATCCAACTAATACCCATCCTGCAAAACCAAGTCTCCAGAATGAAAAGGAGAATAAAGTGTTTTCAGTTGTATTGAGTGTGTATAAATGTAGTATCCATCAAACACTTGGGACTTTTGGGGAAATGGGTACCTGTTGGATTATACAAAAACAACTATCTTAGATTAGATTTGACACATACACACTACCGTATATATGAAATAGATAACTAACAAGGGGCTTCCCTGGTAGCACTAGTGGTAAAGAAGCTGCCTGCCAATGCAGGAGATATAAGAGACATGGGTTCAATCCCTGGGCCGGGAAAATCCCCTGGAGAAGGAAATGGCAACCCACACGAGTATGCTTGTCTGGTAAATCCCGTGGACAGAGAAGCCTGGCAGGCTACAGTCCACAGCATCTCAAAGAGTCGGACACAACTGAAACAACTTAGCACGCACGCACAGCTAATAAGGACCTCCTGTATAGGGAACTATACTCAGTACTCTGTAATCACCTACATGGGAAAAGAATCTTAAAAAGAGCGGATATATGTATATGTACAACTGATTCACTTTGCTGTACACATGAAGTTAATTCAACATTGTAAATCAACTATCAGTTCAGTTCAGTCACTCAGTTGTGTCCAACTCTTTGCCACCCCATGGACTGCAGCACGCCAGGTTTCCCTGACTGTCACCAACTCCTGTAGCTTGCTCAAACTCATGTCCATTGAGTTGGTGTTGCCATCCAACCATCTCATCCTCTGTCATACCCTTCTACTCCTGCCTTCAGTCTTTCCCAGCATCAGGGTCTTTTCTAATGAGTCAGCTATATTCCAATAAAAATTAATTTTAAAAATAAAATAGGTAATAAGGAAAAAAGCAACTATCTTATGCTTGAGCTCAATACATCTATAATCTGACTCTGAAAAGAAAAGTTTATGAAAAGTTCAGTTCAGTTCAGTTTAGTCGCTCAGTCGTGTCTGACTCTTTGCGACCCCATGAATCGCAGCACGCAGTAGAAGATATTTTGGACAGACTTCATGAGAAGAAAGGAAATGTCAGGGTACCCTGGCCTGTTCTCCATTCTGGAGGGCCCCTCAACCGGCATCAACAAGTCTTATCTACCCTTCATTGCACAGAAATAAAAATCTAGGGACTCTCACCAAGAATGAGGAAAGCAGCATATGTGTATATTTTAACCCAGCTTGCATTGACCACACCCTTTCAAAGTTACTGATTTTTTTTTGCCTGTAGTAAATTAAAAATAGTCTCTTTAGCAGTGAATTTGAAAAACATGTGCTTCCAGTTCACACTGTGAAGCCACGATTCTCAGTGGCTGTTTGGAAATCTCTTAACGTTGTGAGTGGTGCTTTCAAATCCCTGGTAATAGAAGAGGCTCCCTGGGGAGAGGCTGACCCTGGAAAACCCAAATAGGTACCAGGAAACTAGCTGCCAAGTGTTTCTCTGAGTGTCACGGAGGAGGGACGGGGAGGAGAGGTCGTGGAGATAACCAGGTATGTGGGGGAAGGGGTGGAGGCAGGGGAAATAATCAGAACATACTTGAGAGATCACAGAAACTCTTCCCTTAACAATAGTCAAAGAAAAAAGGAAAAGCCAAAACTCTCCCGGAGGTTGAGAAGCGTCACTCGAGTGCATCAAATTATTTTCAGCTTCCATCTCAGAGCCCACATCTCAGCCCCAGATTCCTATTCCTTCACTCACTTTGCTGCCTTTCTCATCCTGATTGTGCAGTTGACATATGCCTGCCCCACCTCCCAAAGGCAAGTCCTATTTGCGTCCCTCCCAGCTCTTTGTTCTGGGGGGAAAAAAAGAAGGTCCTCTCATTCTGCCAGCTTTGCCTCCCTGGACCCTTGGCTGCCCTGAAAAAGGACTCCTTGCTTTTGTAGTGAGCGCTTGCAAGGACATGGATCAGGTTTGCCCTTTTAAATTAATGAGGTGCGCAGAATCACAGGGTGAACTTGAGGGTGGCTCGGTGTTCCTCCCCAGCTGTGGGGGAAGTTTCTATTCTTATCTAAAAACACAGATCAATCATTTCTCTTTCCTGCGGCAACTTAATTTGATTTTTCAATGGTATTATTATCACCAATACTTTCCCCTCAACTTATTTTGAAATTTGTCAAGCATACAGAACAATGGAAAAAAAAAAAATGAACCCATTTACTCTTGACCCAGATCCACCAATTCGGCCCCATTTGCTTGTTCTGTCCTGCCTCTCTGTCCCTCCCCCTTTTTTCTCTGGGTTTAATATACATATATTAGCCTTTCTGGCTGAGCTATTTGAAATAAATTGCAGTCACCACACATTCACCTCTAAATACTTCCTCATGAATCTCCTTAGAATATTCCTCTGCGTGACTCTGATGCCATTGTCCTACCTGATAAAATGAACAGTATTTCATTGTATCACGTTATACGTAGTCCGTACTCTTTCATTCAGTTGAGGATCCTGTTAAGAGTCAAGCCTTGTACCTGGCTGTTACCACTCTTCAGTTTCCTTATGCTGCAACACTTGTATCATATGTTTGATGACTTCTTTTATCTCTTTGTGACATTGCATTTTGTGAAGGTGCAGGCCAGTCTCCTTGTAAAACATCCTACCTTCTAGACTGATCTGTGCCCTCTTGATAGTGTTTCTTTTGTTCCTGGTAATTGCTGGTGCTTTTTACTGTTACTTGGAGTAAAGACTAAATGTATGATTCAATTCAGGTTAAATAGTTTTCTGAAGAATATTACACAGGTGGTGTTGAAAACTTACTATTTCACTACCAGAGGCATAGGACGTTCACTTCAGTTCAGTTCAGTCGCTCAGTCGTGTCCGACTCTTTGCGACCCCATGAATCGCAGCACGCCAGGCCTCCCTGTCCATCACCAACTCCCGGAGTTCACTCAGACTCACACCCATCGAGTCAGTGATGCCATCCAGCCATCTCATCCTCGGTCATCCCCTTCTCCTCCTGCCCCCAATCCCTCCCAGCATCAGAGTCTTTTCCAATGAGTCAACTCTTTGCATGAGGTGGCCAAAGTACTGGAGTTTCAGCTTTAGCATCATTCCTTCCAAAGAAATCCCAGGGCTGATCTCCTTCAGAATGGACTGGTTGGATCTCTTTGCAGTCCAAGGGACTCTCAAGGATGTTAAAGTATCCTAAAATCCTTTTTTTTTTTTTGCTAATGCCACCAGACCCCTCCACTGTGTAAATAATAGTTTTCTTTTTCAAATTGCTAAATAGTCAGGATGATGAATGCTTTGGAATTGTGAGAATAGTGCATCATTAGCTAAGAGTCGGACATGACTAAGCATCTTCACTTTCACTTTTCACTTTCATACATTGGAGAAGGAAATGGCAACCCACTCCAGTGTTCTTGCCTGGAGAATCCCAGGGACAGGGGAGCCTGGTGGGCTGCCATCTATGGGGTTGCACAGAGTCGGACACGACTGAAGTGACTTAGCAGCTTAGCAGCAGCAATATTTTATCCAACAATTTAAGAATCCATGATGATCCCTGCCTGTTTGAATTATTATATTGGGACTGAAGGTTGATGATTTTTTTGAATTGTGTAATCTATTCTATATTTATTAGCTGGCATTCTGGTTTTTTTTTTAAAAAAAGCTTTCTCTCTCTCCACCTCCATTTCTCCCTGTATCACTCCCTCGCCATCTTCCCTCCTTTTTGTATAATTATAAATTCATGGTTTTGCAATTTAATTTGTTATAAACAATGACCATCATTTTTCCAATGCCCAAGTTGCCCTAGATTTCACCAGTGTGATCCCCTTTCTTTGGGACCCATAGCCTTTTTACGTAACGCTGTGAGTCTTTGATCACCACTTTGTTTTCTGGCACAAACTGTCCCAGACTCATCTTATGTCTCTTCTGACCCAGATCTGAAATCAACCATTTCTCCTGGGCACCCTAGTTTCTTGAAATGGGGAGCAACATTTAGAAACTGAACTCCGGGTGCCATGTGTGCTCACTGCCACGTGGTGCTCATAGTGCCCGTAGTCACTTCACTGAACAAAGCTGGGCAATGTTTCCAAAGTAATCGTGAGTCCTTAATGAGTTTCCCACACAAATGTCAGAAGATAAGGCTTTTCCTTATCTTCTTTTATATTTTCATGTCTTTTTTTTTTACAGAGAAACTTTTATTTCTTAAGAAGTTTCACATATTTGCTTATTTGCCTTATCCAGAATAAAAATAAAATTGTTTTAGAATTATAAGACTGTATTGGTCACGATTCCTCTAGAGAAACAGAACCAATAGCTTTTCCTCTCTGTCTCTCTGTTTGAGATTCGCTATAAGGAACTGGCCTATGCAATTATGGAAGCTGACAGGTTCCAAGATCTGCAGGGTGAGTGGACAGGCAGAAGACCCAGTGGTGTAGTTTCAGTCCACTGAAAATGGACTCAGTCCATGCTGGCAGGCTTGAGACCCAGAAAGAGTCAGTTCTTCAGTTTGAGCCCAAAGACAGGGAAAAAATCATGTCCCAGGCAAAAGAAGGTCCCTCTTAATTGAGGAAAGAATCAGCTCTTTTGTTCAAGTCCTCAATGAATCGGAGACTCACCCACCCATTAGGGAAAGCCATCTGCTTTACTCGGTCTACTAGTGAAGTCTTTTTTAAAAATAAATTAATGTCTGGCTGTGCTGGGTCCTCAACGCTACACAGGCTTTCATTAGCTGCAGATAGCGGGGGCTGCTCTTCATTGCAGTATGTCGGCTTCTCCCTGCTCAGCTTCTCTTGTTGCAGAGCATGGGCTGTAGGGGGCACAGGCTTCAACAGCTGCCGTGAGCAGGCTTAGTTGCCCCTCGAAACATGGAGTCTTCCCAGCTGCTGCTGCTGCTGCTGCTGCTGCTAAGTCGCTTCAGTCGTGTCCGACTCTGTGCGACCCCATGGATGGCAGCCCACCAGGCTCCCCAGTCCCTGGGATTCTCCAGGCAAGAACACTAGGAGTCAAACTGTGTCCCCTGCATTGGCAGGTGGATTCCCAACCACTGGGCCACCAGGGAAGTCCTACCAATCAAATTTTTATTTCTTCCAAAAACATTCTCAAAGATCCACACCCAGTGATAGTGATACACAATTAATCATTACAAATACCAGTATTAGAATTACCAACAAATCTAGTAAGTAAAGTTTCAGCTTTCTTGGTCATTCTTTTTACCTTAGAATATACTCCATTACAGATGTCAGAGATAAAAGTGACTTAGATTAGTCAGAATCAGACTTAAATGATGTCTGACATCTTAAATGATGTCCTTAAAATGAAAAGTTACTTGAAAGACTTACTTTTCAAGGGTGGCTATTTTCAACTTAATATGTATATAAGTTTACTTGCTTCTGTTTGTATTCAATTTTAGAGTTTAAAAAATCCACTTGGATTTACTTTTGGGGTTGTTTTGCATATATAAAACATTTAAATGGTTCAAAAATCAAAAAGATATAAAGAAGTATACTCCAAGATGTCTGACATCCACCCCTACTTCCCATCCTGTTTCTACTCACTTATCAAATTGATCATTCTTGTGTTTTGGGGTGGTTTTTGTTTTTGCAAATATACTATATGCTGTTTACTAAGATTGTTTTCTAATGGAATCCTGATTTTGATCAGTAAAGTATCACAAATCCGCTGTACACATGTCATAGAAGGCAGAGCAGTACTTGACGAGCACAAAAACATCTGGGCACATGTTGTTTGACAAATCCTTGTTAATTACCTGACCTCAGTCAGCTATTCATATGATTATATTTAGATTTGTTTCACTGGACTTCAGTTTAAAAAAAAAACATACATATCTTGTTATTTTGATTTACATGACTTAATTATTATTTCTATTTTAGCAAACACATTTCCTCTCTAAATTCAGTATTTCCTGACAAGGATGAGACCCTGGAGAATAGAACACAGGAAGTCATGAGGTACTTTCTTTGTCTACTTAAGAGAGAAGAGACTTCAGTTGTACTAATAACGTAAGGAAAGACCTCGGCTTTGGCCCCACCCCGATTCACGGAAGGAAGTGCTCATCTCCACCTGCCAGGATGTAGTCAGACAGCCAGCCCCTTAAAGGAGGAAAGGACTCTTTGAAAACATGGGGCTATCAGTAGAATCTCAGTGTTGCTTTTAGCCTAGCCAGGTGGTACACAGTTGCAATCAGTCATATTTCTGAGGCTATGAAAACCCAGTTGAGACTGTGCAAGGGATGGATTATTTAAAGGAACAGAACAATGGCAATAGAGCTGTGTCTGGCTTCTTAAAACTGTCTGTCTTACATTCAGTACTTCACTTGCTGGAGATGTTTCCACCTGTATAATCTCACCTGGTGGCTATGGTAACTATGAAAAGCAGGGCAAGAATTATTATACATCAAAAAAGATAGGAATATGGTAAGACAAGAGATGTTGGCCAAGCAGTCATGGGGCTGGAGCTCAGGGAGTCATTGATCTTTCTTTAGTATGTCAAGTATCGTCAGTTCAGTTCAGTTCAGTCACTCAGTCATGTCCAACTACTTGCTAACCCATGGACTGCAGCACACCAGGCCTCCCTGTCCATCATCAACTCCCAGAGTTTACTCAAACTCATGTCCATTGAGTCAGTGGTGCCATCCAACCATCTCATCCTCTGTCATCCCCTTCTTTTCCACAAAACAGTGGAAATAGTGTCAGACTTTAATATTGGGGGCTCCAAAGTCACTGCAGATGGCGACTGCAGCCATGAAATTAACAGATGCTTACTCCTTGGAAGAAAAGTTATGACCAACCTAGACAGCATATTGAAAAGCAGAGACATTATTTTGCCAACAAGGGTCTGTCTAGTTAAGGCTATGGTTTTTCTAGTAGTTGTGTATGGATGTGAGAGTTGGACTGTGAAGAAAGCTGAGCACAAAGAATTGATGCTTTTGAACTGTGGTGTTGGAGAAGACTCTTGAGAGTCCCTTGGGCTGCAAGGAGATCCAACCAGTCCATTCTGAAGATCAGCCCTGGGATTTCTTTGGAAGGAATGATGCTGAAGCTGAAACTCCAGTACTTTGGCCACCTCATGTGAAGAGTTGACTCATTGGAAAGGACTCTGATGCTGGGAGGGATTGGGGGCAGGAGAAGAAGGGGACGACAGAGGATGAGATGGCTGGATGGCATCACGGACTTGATGGACGAGAGTCTGGGTGAACTCCAGGAGTTGGTGATGGACAGGGAGGCCTGGCGTGCTGCGATTCATGGGGTCGCAAAGAGTCAGACACGACTGAGTGACTGAACTGAACTGAACTCAACTGAACTGATATGACCAGATGCATCAACAGATGCATTTAGTTTTCTGAATGTTGAGTTTTAAGCCAACTTTTTCACTCTCCTCTTTCACTTTCATCAAGAGGCTCTTTAGTTCTTCTTCACTTTCTGCCATAGGGTGGTGTCATCTGCACATCTGAGGTTATTGATATTTCTCCCTGCAATATTGATTTCAGCTTGTGCTTCTTCCAGCCCAGTGTTTCTCATGATGTACTCTGCATAGAAGTTAAATAAGCAGAGTGACAATATACAGCCTTGACGTGCTCCTTTTCCTCTTTGGAACCAGTCTGTTGTTCCATGTCCAGTTCTAACTGTTGCTTCCTGACCTGCATACAGATTTCTCAAGAGGCAGGTCAGGTGGTCTGGTATTCCCATCTCTTTCAGAATTTTCCACAGTTTGTGGTGATCCACACAGTCAAAGGCTTTGGCATAGTCAATGAAGCAGAAATAGATGTTTTTATGGAACTCTCTTGCTTTTTTGATGATCCAGTGGATGTTGGCAATTTGATCTCTGGTTCCTCTGCCTTTTCTAAAACCAGCTTGACCATCTGGAAGTTCACAGTTCACATATTGTTGAAGCCTGGCTTGGAGAATTTTGAGCATTACTTTACTAGCATGAGAGATGAGTACAACTGTGTGGTAGTTTGAGCATTCTTTGACATTGCCTTTCTTTGGGAAGTATTGTCGAGTATGGACAAAGGCTTCAGAGAGGACACAATCTCTTTAGGCCAAAGTCTGATATAAAATACACAAGTACCTTGTATTACAAATACTCAATATGTTATTTATCTATTTCCATGTAACAAATAACTCCAAAATGGAGTGAATTAAAACAATAAACATGGGTTATCTCAAGTTTCTGTGGGTCAGGATTCTGTCAGTAGTTTAGGTAATTATCTATGACTCTCTCTAAGATAAGATATCTTATCAAGATAAAGTGTGTGCCAAGACACACCCAAATTCAGATACCTAAGATTGATTCATCATAATCTCTGGGGTCAAACAGGCATCACAAGGCTTCTAAAGCTTCTTAGGTGATTTTCAGCCATGATTGAGAGCCATTGCCCTAGCCTTTGGTTTACCTTTTTTTGGGGGGAGGGGGAGGGTGTGTGTGTGTGTAGGGGGGAAATGGTGCTATTTTCTCCAGAAAATAAAAGATTCAGTGGAAGGCTATTTTTATTCCTTACCCAGGCTGTGTCTTAGTTGGATCTTCCTGAAAGGAAGAATATAGGTTCAGTTCAGTTCATTTCAGTCACTCAGTCATGTCTGACTCTTTGTGACCCCATGGACTGCAGCACGTCAGGCCTCCCTGTCCATCACCAACTCCCATAGTTTACTCAAACTCATGGCCATTAAGTCGGTGATGCCATCCAACCATCTCATCCTCTGTTATTCCCTTGTCCTCCTGCCTTCCATCTTTCCCAGCATCAGGGTCTTTTCAAATGAGTCAGCTCGTCACATCAGGTGGCCAAAGTATTGGAGTTTCAGCTTCAACCTCAGTCCTTCCAATGAATATTCAGGACTGATTTCCTTTAGGATGAACTGGTTGGATCTCCTTGCAGTCCAAGGGACTCTCAAGAGTCTTCTCCAACACCACAGTTCAAAAGCATCAATTCTTCTGTAGGTAATACTTAATGAAAGTGAAAGTGAAGTCACTCAGTCATGTCCTACTCTTTGCGACCCCATGGACTGCAGCCTCTCAGGCTCCTCTGTCCATGGGATTTTCCAGGCAATAGTACTGGAGTGGATTGCCATTTTCTTCTCCAGGGGATCTTCCCAACCCAGGGATCGAATCCAGGTCTCCCACATTGTAGACAGACCCTTTACCGTCTGAGCCACCAAGGAAGTCCAATACTTAATGAGTACTTCATAATACTCATTATGTAAGAGAGTTTTGGTGAGTCAGCTCTCTCTTACTAATCCCCTGTGTATGGAGCTGTATTCAGGGTTCATGTGGGGGTGATGTCATTGTCTCTTTTTGAAGGGTCTGTTAGTCACCTACTCTCTTAGTCTTTTTCTATATGGGCATATCTTTAACATCATTCTTGTATGAAAATTTAATTAGGTATAGAATTCTAGGTTGACAGTTATTTCCCCTCAGCATGTCTGACCTATATAACTACGACTGAAAAGAGTAATTTTAGCCAAATTATTTTTCCTTTATAAGTCATATATTTCTTCTCCGTTGCATTTATTTTCAATTCATATTATAGCAAATAGTGAGAATTTGGGAGATCTTTATGTATGAGAATAATGTATTGTCTGGCTTGTGAGCTTCTTCCTCAAGAGAGATTATAGATTTCTTTCTGCCAGATGCTTCAGGGCCTATCAATGGCCCAAGATAACATTTTATGTTAATTTCTAATCTTGGACAGAGACTTCCCTGGTGGCTCAGACGGTAAAGCGTCTGTCTATAATGCGGGAGACCCGGGTTCAATCCCTGGGTTGGGAAGATCTTCTGGAGAAGGAAATGGTAATCCACTCCAGTACTATTGCCTGGAAAATCCCATGGACAGAGGAGCCTGGTAGGTTACAGTCCGTGGGGTCGCAAAGAGTCAGACACGACTGAGCGACTTCACTTCACTTCAATCTTGGACAATACAGACTATGAATGTGCTATTGTTTCCAATCTCAAATCTGTGTGAGAGGAGGCCTATGGTTTACAAAATCTTAGGGAAACATTATTTCTCTATCCAGTCCACAAGCTAAGAGAGACAAGATTCCTAGTTGTTCACCTGTGTTTGAGGGCAAATTTCAGATTTTTTTTTCAGCTCTGAAGAATTCCAGTTTTATGTGGAAGTGGTATCTCCAACTCATCTTATTTGTGGGATTCCTTAATAACTGAGTCTAAAATTCTATTCTCTACCCTCCATTGCATTCACTGCTATGATATTTAGAGCCTTCTTCAGGTTAGGCCCTGGAATTTACCTTAAGTTTGTGTACTCAGCTTCATATCTGAAAATATATATATACATTTGATCTATTATTATTAGATGTTTTTGTGTTTGTGGATTTGTTTTCAAGTTATCTGCTATCTTATCCTACTATTTTTGTTGTAGTTGTTTTCTTCAACTTCTGCTATTTCTGTTATGATTTCCACAAAAATTGTTTAAATAAGATAAAAAATTAACAGGTAGCTGGGAGATTTTTACAAATTTCCTCTAATTTTTAATTCATTTCTAATTTGGTAGCCTTGGAGATAATGAGGCCCATTTTTATTCCATCAGTTCTTAGAAAATAGTGATTCTCTGTTTTCAGGGTACAAAAGTCATATATATGTATATGTGTGTGTGTGTATATATATAAATATATATATATATATAAATTGTATATGTGTATGTGTTGTGTGTGTGTGTGTGTGTGTTCAACCTTATTGTTAATTGGGTTGGGATCCTCACCATTTTGCCCGTTGGAGCTCCCAGGACTGAAAAGAATTATTTAAACTCTCCTATTATTATTGTATTTTTATTTATTCTTCCTTGACTGTTCTAGGCCCATGTAAAATGTTTTCTGCTGTGTTTCTGCTTTGTTGTCTTTGTTGTTGCTGTTTTGTTGTCATTTTGTACTTAAGGTCAATTATAGCCTCATTTTGAATCATTCCCTTAATCATTATAAATTGTCCCCTTGGTTTCATTTAGTGCTTTTTGTCTTGAGTTCAACCTCATCTCCTATTAAAGTTAAAATATCCACTTGCTTTTGTTACAGTATCTGCCCATCCTTTTATTTTTAATATTTCTGGTTCAATTTATTTTAGATACTGCTCTTTTGTGTACTACATAGTTAAGTGAGTTGCTTTAAGCTATTATGGGGGTGCTTTTTTAGGTTACAGATCTATTTATGCTTGTTCTTATAACAGATTTAGTTGGTTTTAATTTTTTATCTTCTGCTTCTACACTTTAGCTTTGTTTTCCTTTCTTTTTTACATTGTTTTATGTTATATTATTTCTATGTATTATTTTATGTTATGTTTTATTCTCTTAGTAATTTGAAAGGTTCATAGATGTGTTTTCATTTTTCCTATTGGTTCCCCTTGTAATGCTTCAGTCTGTTTAACCAGCCCCTAATATATTGATTTAACAATGTTTTCAATGTCAATATTTGTTACATTCTACTTGTACAACCCATTGCTTCTCTTCCCCTTCTTTTAACTCTCAAGCCTGGTCATTATGTTCTTTTATTTCCTCATTTTGAGAACCCCTTTTTGCTAAAATAGTGAACTTAAGGTGGTATTTTGTCTTTACCAGTTAGGCTGCTATGACAAGATGAGAAATAGCAAACATGCACTTCCACCCAAGAATCCTACTCCAGCACCACCGCCCCACCCTCACCGTTGTTCATTCTGTCATTGACCTTTACATTATTTATCTCAATGTCTCTTCAGTCATGACGTGCTCGGGACAAACCTTTGGCAGCAGGGATCCCCAGCTTTGGGTGCCTAAGGACACCTGACTCACAGACCCTGACCCAGGTCTCCTGCATTGCCTCCAGATTCTTTACTGTCTGAGCCACTAGGGAAGCCAAGGGGCCGTTCTCCAGGGGAGGCGTGAAGTCACACCCTCAGCATTGCTCTGCATATAAGTACCACATGCTAACCGATTGTGCCACTGGAGCTCTCGAAATTTGGAAAGTATGTTTTTTGTGTGTTTGTTAGTGGCTCAATCATGTCCGACTCTTTGTGACCCTGTGGACTGTAGCCCAGCAGGCTCCTCTGTCCATGGAATTCTCCAGGCAGGAACACTGGCATGGGTAGCCATTCCCCTCTCCAGGTGATTTTCCTGATCCAAGGATCGAACCTATCGAACCCAGGGAATCTCCCGCGTCATAGGCAGATTTTTTTACCATCTGAGCCACCTGGGAAGCCCACAGGTTCTCCACTCACACATAAGTAATTTAGAAAGAAGGTCTAGGCAGACTCCAGGAATCTGCGTTTTAAACCAGTATTCCCAGTGAGTGTGTTGCAAGGGTTCTGGAGGCCTCACTCTGAAAGCGTCCTGGTGCTGAAGCCCGAGCATTTGCTGCCTTGGTCGGTGATGGAGAGGGTGGAAGTAACAAGCACATGGAGCTGCTGTTGCATTCTGTTTTGCCCACTTACATGTTTCATGTTTCTTCTTTGTTGCCTTCATAGAGACTGAGGACAAGAACGGTGGTGGTGTGCCAGGGGAACCACTGAACTAGAGTTTTTAGCCTCTGTGACTTACTTATCTACACTATTCATCATTGAGGAGTAGACAAGAAAAGACAAGCCAATATCTTATTTATACCATAAGTACTCCTTACATATGCAGAGATGGCTTTATAAAATTCAAATTAATTTTGCATTTTTTCCAGTATAATTAAGAAAAATGATGTATGTGTATCTCTGAGAGATGGCCTCATAGGGTGGTTTGACATGCAAGTTCTTCCAGAGTTCAAATCGCCATTCCACTACTTATGAACTTGGTCAGTTTCTCACGTACTCCAAGCCAGGATTTCCTCATCTATAAATGAGGAAGAAGATGGTCCGACCTCCCCCACAGAAGCCTTGTTAGGATCAAATGAGATAATACATGTAAAGTGATTGACACAGTGCCTGGTCCACAGTAACCCTTTATCATCATCATCCAGAGGAAGGCTGTTTAAGTGCAATTCCTGATATTTAGGAAGATTGGCAGTTCTTTACACAGATCGAAAAACTTGGATACCTCAAGATTTTGTTATATTTCCTAGGCACATCCAAACTCCTTTATCTCACTGTCCATCTATCTGTTCCTTTCTCCATGCTCCTTGGAGCCGCTGGTTTCAATTTCAAGGAAAAATATCAGGGTCAGATGAAAGGAACTGAAGAAAGTTCAAGTATTTTTGTTGGAACCGCTAGCATTCCGTGAAAGCTTTCTCTGGCTTGCATGTGGGGTGGGTGTTCCGTGACCGTTGAGGTTTTGTAGAGCAAGGTGGGGCTATCCAGGGGACAGACAGGAGGCATGGCCACCTCTCCAGGCTGTGTCACTCCGAGTTCACATCTAAACCTGCACTCCGACTTCTGGTGAGAACAATACCTGTCCCATGTTCTGTTCAAAGGTCATGTTGGAATGAACAGACTGTCTGGAGGGTAGGGGCAGACACCATCACTGTTATCAGGGCTCTCACAAGAGCCTCCTCCTTAGTTCCAGCCATAAGGCTGATGCCAGACCTGGGGGACAGGGGAGCTTGTCCCTGCTCCTGAAGCTACACTGTGAAGTGTGAACAATATGTCAGTGAAGACAAACCACAGTTCCTGGTGGCTCCTCTGCCAAGGTTGTTAAGGCTGCACCTGGCTCTCATTTCCATGTCTTTCTGGTTTCCTGACCCTTTCGCCTCATCAGCTCTTCCTGCCCCACCCCCACTCCCCACCGTCTTGTTCCTCTTAGGTAGTTGCTGTCTCTCCAGTAGCTTTGCTCCAGTCTCCCCATTCTCAACAAAATCTCTCCTAGAAGGGCTCTCTCCTCAGCACCTGTCCCACCCCTGCCCCTCACGGGCTTCCACAGTCTCACACACTGCCCTAAATTTTGCTCCAGGGGCACTTTGCACTGCTGTTCGTCATTGCGTTTCCTCAGCTGTCCCTCGACTTAATGGTCAGTTAAGCATGGCCTCCAACTACCAAACCCACTGGACCCCTTTCCATCGAGTCTTTAGCAGCATTTTGACACTGTTCCTCCTTTGGTTTCTGCACCTGTATGCTGTCCTGGTAAACAATGTTTTTCAAGATTTTCTTTTTGATCTTGAGGTCCCTGTTGCCAACTGCCCACATGAATGTTGTGTTTGTTCTTTATCCTTCATTCCATTAATGTGGTGTATCACCACATTTATTGACTTTCATATGTTGAAACATACTTGCCTCTCAGGTTATCCCTGATCATGGTGTATGATCTTTTTAATATGTAGTTGAATTTGGTGTGCTAGTATTTTGTTGAGGGTTTTTGCATCTATGTTAATTAGGGATATTGGCTGTAATTTTCTTTTCTTGTAGTTTTCTTGTCTGGCTTTGATATCTGGGTAATGGTGGCATCATAAGATGAGTTAGGAAGTATTCTTTCATGTTCAGGTTTTTTGAAAGAGTTTGAGAAGGATTCGTAGTAATTCTTATTTAAATGTTTGATAGAGTCACGGGTGAAACCACCTGGTCCTGGACTTTTCTTTTTTCTTGTTTTTAACTTTTTATTCTGCACTGGGGTATAGCCAATTAACTGTTTGGGTACTGTCAGGTGGACAGTGAAGGGAGTTAGCCATATGTATGCATGTATCCATTCTCCTCCAAACTCCCCTCCCATCCAGGCAGCCACATAATACTCAGTGGAGTTCCATGTGCTATACAGTGGGGCCTTGTTTGTCATCCACTGTATATATAGCAGTGTGTACATGTCTATCCTTCTAGGCCTTTCTTTGCTGAGAGGTTTTTGATGACTCATTCAGTCAGTCTCCTTATTCATTATTGTTCTGGTTAGATTTTCTATGTCTGCGTGATTCATTCTTACATGTTTCTATGATTTTACCAGTTTCTTCTAGCTTACCCAATTTGTTGGCTTATAATTGTTCAGAGTAGTCTCTTATGATTCTTTGTATTTCTGTAGTATCCATTTTACTTATTACTTAGTTCTGGTCCCCTTTTTAAGTTCTAGTGTGTTAGAGTCAACTTTTCATTATAACAAATAGCCGTGAAATCTCAGTGTCCTAAAACAGCAAGTATTTGTTTCTCACTCACATGTATGTTGATGGATTGGGGCAGCTTTCAGGCTGAGAATCAATCAGGTTTGACCCAAGTGTTTCATTCTTTTATGGGGCTGTAGCCGTGTACAGCATGTTATTCTCGCGATGTGTCTTAAGGTCTAATCTCAAAACTAGTTCTTCTGCTCTATTCTGTCACCAAAGAAAGTCACAAGGTCAAGCCCAATGTTAGTAGATGAGGGTGATGGGAAGGAGAAGTATGGTCTACCACCCTGACACCTTTCAAGGTTGTATAAAGAACCCTGCCTTCTGATTTATTTTTTAGGAGTTGATGTTGGGTCATTTATTTCTTTTTTTTTTGGGGGGGGGTCATTTATTTCTATGATCTATTAAGAGTTAATGTTGTGCCAGTTCACATAAAATGTAAGAATTTTGCAAGTATACACCCCATTTTCCAGCCCCATCTGTTAGGCTACAGTTGTTATATGTAATATAACTGTAAACATTATACACCCTAAAATACAAAGTTTTTCTTTTGAACAATCATATGCATTTTTATGAAATTAAGAGGGAAAACTAGCCTTATGTTTATTTAACATCATTACCATTTCCAGTCTTCTCCATTTTATGCAGATTCATACCTGTTACATTTCCCTTTGTCCTAAAGAGCTTTTATTGTAGTCCAGTGCTGCTGATAAAAAATGCTCTCTCACTCTCCCTTTTTTTCCTTTTTATCTGAAGTGACTTTATTTTGCCTTCATTCTTGAAGGATATTTAAGCTTGATATAGAATTCAATGTTGGTATCTTTTTCTCTTTCAGTCTTTGAAGATGTCATTCCACCTTTCCTGTCCTCCCTTTTTTCTAACTGGTCCCTGCTAGCCTTTACTCTATGACCCTATTGTCCATGCTGGAACCTCCATCTTTTTCAAGAATGTTGCCTACCTTGTTTAGAGATTCATTCTTAAGTTTTATCCCAGGAGAACTGCACTAATAATTTGTGATATGGAAATATACTAGACAGGGGAGGGACATGGCTAGCCCCTTAGTTGTGTAGGCAAAAGAAACAACAGTGCCTTTATTTCAGATGATAGGTCTGTATATTCAGAAAATTAAAGAGGTCCTCATATGAGAATTAATAAAAGCCTAATTCTAATACAAGTGAAATGAAGTCCTCTTTAATTTTCTGAATTAAGACTTTCCTGGTGGCTCAGATGGTAACGAATCTGCCTGAAATGCAGGAGACCCAGGTTTGATCTCTAGGTTGGGAAGGTCTCCTGGAGAAGGGAATGGCTACCCAGTCCAGTATTCTTGCCTGGAGAATCCCATGGACAGAGGAGCCTGGTGGGCTGCAGTCCATGGGGTTGCAAAGAGTTGGACACGACTGACTAACACTTTCACTTCTTCATATTAGATTTAATAAAAGAATTGTATAATATAGCCAGATATGGTATAAGCTTATGAAATCAATACCTTTTCTTTATGCTAGCAATATGAAGTTGGAAGTTAAATTTTTTATAAGTACCAGTTATAGATAGAAAAAATAACACATTTAGAAATAAATTTTTTAAAAAGCTCAGCATGCTTATGAGTAAAACTGTCAAATATTATTGAAGAACATAAAACAAAGCCTATATAAAGAGTTAATATTCTTAAATGAGAAGATTTAATTACAAAAAATGATCTGTCTTTCCAAGTTATATTAATGTTATTTCAATGGCATATCCATTTTTTGAGCTAAATAAAGTCATTACATAATTCATATGGAAGAATACATGTCTAAAAACAGTAGGAGAAAATAGAGTTTGATATTAGATTTATGAATATATGGGAACTTAGCATACATTAAAGTGGGACTTTGAGCCATATTAGAAAGGATGACTTATTTAATAAACAGTTCTGGCTAGGTCACTATCCATTAGTACTAAAGATACTACTTGTATTATATAACTTCTTAGTAAGACAAAAAATACTAAATGAATGAAAGAAAAAGTGTGCAATATGATAACTATATATAATTGTGTATGTATGAATATAAATATATATATACAATTTAAAAATAATTGACTACATACAATTTAAAAATAATTATATAGCAAGAGACACACTAAATAGAATCCAAAGGCAAATACTAATATACTAGGGAAAGTATGATCTACACACATGATGATCATATGTACACATGTAACATATAGTACATATATACAGTGGTCTCTTCTATAGAGAGCAATCATATAAATAAAAAAGAAAACGACATACAACCGACCCAACAGAGATGGCCATATATTCTCAGATCATAGTTCAGAGTTGCTTCTGGAAAGCAGCTGTCCAGAAAGCAGCTGTCCAATCAGGAACCCCTTTCCCCAGCCTCTCCCTATTTGCCTTTAATAACATCATATGACTAGTTCTCACCAAAGAAAGTGGCTGCATCATTGCTATGGTGAGACAGTCAAGGAAAGGTGTTGATTTTCCATTCTCTCCTCCTAAAGCTCTAAGGAATGGAAGAGCCAGAAGATGGAAGAAGCCCACATCCCTGAATCATCTAGAAAGCTGCCCAGCAAGCAGGGGTGAACCCTGGAGATGCTCAAATGCTCCCGGGGGGTTGGCCAAAGGTGGGAGAGAGTATAGCCACTGAAATCTAGCTGCTGCTAGTACCTCTGGTACCTTGGAGCATGGCTGGTACCAGCATCAGGGATGGAGGGGGGTAGCTGGAGCCTTCTCTGTTGCCGTGAAAGCAGCACTGATGGGAGCTGGAAACTAGAAAAGAAGCCCCTTTCTCCTTCCTCCCACCTGCCAATTTCCCCTACATGCCCCCCAAGGAGCACAACCCAACAAGCCAGTTGGCAAGGGAGCTGGAGAAATGGAGTTTGGGGAGCTCCGCCCCCTTTAGAGGGGGTGGGCTCAGAGCTGAGAGACAACAGGTTCACCCCTGAAACAAGAGAACAGAAGATCTGGAGCCAGAAAGCCTGGGTTCTCAGTTCTGCCAGAAAGAATGGCCTGTGAGAGGTTGCCTAACCTCCCGCATCACATCTCAATTTCCTCATTTACAGAGGGTGGGTGACATCACTGACCTCAGAAGGTGGCTGTGAAGATGAAGAGTCAATATATATACAATTGCTTTGTAAACTCCACATGCCGTTTTAATGCAGGTGTTTTTATGATGGTCAGTCTTGTTGAAAAACCACACAGGGGAAGTGTATCTGAGTACCCACGGGGTTGTGCCTCCTCCCAGAGATCCAAGTCGTGACCAAGCCTCCTTCTCAGAGGTTTAAACGTCTTCCAAGTGGAGAAAAAAAAAAAAAGTGTTAGTTGCTCAGTCACATTCAGCTCTTTGTGACCCCGTGTACTGTAGCTCACCAGTCTCCTCCGTCCATGGGATTTCCCAAGCGAGCACACTGGAGTGAGTAACCTTATTCCCTGCCTCAGGGGATCTTCCCAACCCAGGGACTGAACCCAGGTCTCCTGCATTGCAAGTGGATTCTTCAGTGCCTGAAGTGCACCTCCAAATCAGATGGTGAGCCGTGATGCTCTGCTCTGCTCAGAAGCCCAGGTACCTGCAAAGCTTCCATTTCAAGATTTGCTCTCCAGGAGAGGGTGAGATGGATGGAAAGAGTAACATGGAAATGTATATTACCATATGTAAAGTAGATAGCCAACAGGAATTTGCTGTATGTCTCAAGAAACTCAAACAGGGGCTCTGTATCAACCTAGAAGGGTGGGATGGGGAGGGAGATGGGAGGGAGGTTCAAAAGGGAGGGGATATATGTATACCTATATTCATGTTGAGGTTTGACAGAAAACAACAAAATTCTGTAAAGCAATTATCCTTCAATAAAAAATTTAAGAAAAAAAAGGATCTGCTCTTCAAAGCCTGAGCCTGGTACCCTGTCCTCAGAGACTGGAGGGCCAGTTCCACAGAGACCCCTCCCAGAGGTTTGCATAAGCCCCTCCTCCCACACCTGGAGCCTGATGACTACAGCTCTTCCCTTTCCTCCCAGCCCTGCATGGCAGTTCCTTCCTGCTGTGCACAACCCCTGGGCTACCTGAACCTGCTCCGCTGCTCTTTCAGCCTTCCAATGCCTGAGGTATAAGTTCTGTGCATTGAAATACCTGGTGGGCCTTCTCTTTCCCTGACTAGAACCTGGCTCAGAGAGTATTTAGGGTACCAGAAGGAGGGGACCCCAGAGATAGGAACATGGACTGGATTCGCCTCTATCTTTGGCCTCAAAAGCAATGCTGAGCTCCTTGCCAGTGAAACACTGGGTATTGGCAACTTGTGTGTATACAGTGGCATCGTGATTAATTAGTATTAGCTGTGGTTGCCTGCAGCAAAGTGACTGTTGAAGGTAAGGCTTTGAGAAACCAGATGGCCACTTCTGCCTACCTGAGAGAACTTACAGAGAGAAAAATGACCAGTTCAGACCTTTCAACTTTGAGCTCTACTTTTGGTAGAATGGCATACAGTATGTAGGATATAAATGGTTTCCAGAACCTACAGAAGCTACTCCTACACGGAGGAAATACAAAGTACAGCGACTTGTCTTTCACTTTGAAGATAATATCCTGACATGCTTTCTTTGTTAAAATTTTATTACTGGAGTATAGTTGCTTTACAATGTTGTTAGTATCTACTGTACATCAAAGTGAATCAGCCATATGTGTACATATAGCCCCTTTCTCTCACCAGCCCCCATCCCACCTGACAAGATTTTGAATGCCGAAGACCCTGCAAACTGGAGAAGAGGGGTGTGGTGACATCCTAGGATGAGCACCAAGTGCAGGGATGTTTTTGTGCTTTACGAGTTCCCACTGAGGGGCATTTACAAGAGGCTCACGTTAATTCGATGACTACAATGATGCTCTGCAACGTTGGCCAGCTTTCCCTGCAACCACACCGGTGCTCAGTCCGTGGGTCCATGTACAGAGTGGCCGTGGTGGCAGGGATGGGAGCCCTGCATCTTCTCCACATCTCAGCCTTTTCCTCACTGTGGCTGACCTGTTTGCCAAGTGCCTGACCCACCAACAGCAGAAACACGTGCAGAGCTCTGGACAGGAAATGACATCACTCCTGGAGGCCACCTGCAGGCAGAATGATTCCACTGGACCCTTCTATCCTATTAAGGAGGGAGAAGCAATTTATGCTATTGGAAGGGAGCCCTTATTCTAGACGGGTTTTCCTTTTGCCTGAAATACTTCTGCACCATCACCATCCATGGTCACAAGGACTATGCTATCTGCTGTCATTGTGTCCCTCACAACTTCGATTCTGCCAAAGAACTCATTTCATAGCAAAAGAAGCACAGCCATGAGCTTGTGGAATGCCTCGTCTTTCCATGTGTCACATCACCCAGAAACATCTGGCTTCGTGGAATGCAAGAGTGGTCCTCAGAGGAGGCGGTTATAGTGCAAAGTGAGGGACAACACCTGAGGCACTGACTACCACTCTGCAGCGTGTGATCATGGAGACCTGGTGTGGTTTCCCCCATAGCCAGAGTTGAAGAGTCTAGAAATCAAGGAATGAAAATGGAGTTGGCTTCCATCCCTAGTAAATCTCCTGGAGAATTTGCCTTCCCATCTCAGCAACTTTGGGTTTAAAGTTCTTAGCTGATTACAGATGCCTGCTTCCAGCAGGGGACACAATGCCACCATCAGTTTGACAGTTGGGACCTCCACCTGGATATTTGGACTTTCATGCCACTGAACCAGTAAGCGAAGAAGGGTTTGCCCCCTAGCTGGAATGACTGCTTCTGATTACCTAGCATAAAATGGGAGAAGGCAATGGCAACCCACTCCAGGACTCTTGCCTGGAAAATCCCATGGATGGAGGAGCCTGGTAGGCTGCAGTCCATGGGGTCGCTAAGAGTCGGGCATGACTGAGCGACTTCACTTTCACTTTTCACTTTCATGCATTGGAGAAGGAAATGGCAACCCACTCCAGTGTTCTTGCCTGGAGAATCCCAGGGACGGGGGAGTCTGGTGGGCTGCTGTCTATGGGGTCGCACAGAGTTGGACACGACTGAAGCAACTTAGCAGCAGCAGCATAAAACGAGGCTGCTGCTACACGGTGGGTGGAAGATTCTCTCGAGGCGTGAAGTCCCATAACAAGAGTCGGTCCCATGAAGTCCTATAAGAGTTGATGGAAAATTCTAGTAACCGAAGAACAATAAGACTACAGAAGAGTCCATCCCTTAGGAATGAAAGTAGGAGAAACAAAGTATGGAACTTGGACTGACAGAGAGACTGGCTATCTGTGGGGAAAAGGAAGAAAAGGGTTGTAGAAATCAGCAGTGGCCTGTGTCTCATATAGCAAGGAAGATGGAGAAGCAATGCTTTGTCTTCTTCACTTGTCATCACATCATTTCATACCAGCCTTGTTGTCAATGGATAACTCTATCATGTCTGACTCCAGGTTACAGAGATTCAGGTGGGATTGCAACCAAACCCAAAGAAGAATTCATAACAATATGAGATGGGGAGTTAACAGTTGGGACCTGATGTTTCACCTTTAGTAGGAAGAGGGTCCTTCTTTGTGAGACAGACTAATGCTTCTGGTAGGGCAGAAGCGAATCCTCACTGTTGTAGGAAACCTCCAGTAAGGTAGACCGTTTGGCTGTTGCTAGCCAATCAGCTGTTGACTGATCAATTGTCCATCAGCTCTGAGACCATGCTTCTCTATACTGCTCTGTGATTTGGGGGCTGAGGCTCTGAAAACTGCATTTCCTAGCCTCCCTTGCCAGCTTCCCACTAGGTCTGTTAGAGGTCAGCACTAGAGGGGATTTGGAAGGTAGAAGAGGAAGGCAGGAGAGACAGGAATCTGTGTCCATGTGTCTGGAGACCAGTGAAATAGGACTTTCCTCCAGAGACCTGAGCAACAGCCCCGTGAGGCCTGCTTATCCCAGTTCATAGCTGGTGACACCACCTCTCCCATTTCATTTCCCTAGGTGGCTTCTGCAGTTATTAGTTTCTGGGTTCCTCTAGCACCTCATTTTGATCTTTCAGCTTTCCTAACACTGATGTCACCAACTTCCTGTGCTAATTAAAACTTTTTTGTTTGGAGAAGTTGGCATGATTTCTGTTTTCCTAACTAGATTTAGTATTGTTACTCTCTGTCTTATTATAAAAGAAATGCCTGCTCTACCTGTCTGTCTATCCATCCATCCACTCATCAATTCATCTATCCATCTCTCTAGCATCATTTATCTAACACAATCTAATTTACCTAAAGAGGACGGCAGGCAAGATGATGTTTGTGAATGATTCCTGGGGTCAGAGGTGGCCTTCATCCAAATGACAGAGCTTGCTTTTGCCCCTTTTCTTCCTCCTTTGGTCTCTATCCCTTCATCCTGGGAGTCTAGAATCGCACATCCCCTCCCTTCCAAATCTATGCCCCTTTCCTGCCAATTTCTTCTAAACCTAGTTCAGTTCAGTTCAGTCACTCAGTCGTGTACGACTCTTTGTAACCCCATGAATCGCAGCACGCCAGGCCTCCCTGTCCATCACCATCTCCCGGAGTTCACTCAGACTCACGTCCATCGAGTCCGTGATGCCATCCAGCCATCTCATCCTCGGTCATCCCCTTCTCCTCCTGCCCCCAATCCCTCCCAGCATCAGAGTCTTTTCCAATGAGTCAGCTCTTCGCATGAGGTGGCCAAAGTACTGGAGCTTCAGCTTTAGCATCTAGCTGATAACTAATTGAAAGCTTATGAAGAAAGGTGCCATGATTTTGGAATTGTTGGTACTTTCAGAAACACCCTTGAAGTCACCAAAGCTTTTCGTGTTCAAAGGAACCCAACAAAGTGACTAGAAGCCAACTTGGCCAATTACCATGAAGGGTCACACTGGTTCACCCTAGTCAAGACACTGAATGGGTTCCATGGTAGGTCTCTGAAATTCTGGAGCCTCTGGAGATGATGATATGCTTTAATAAAAGAGACAGCAACTGAACATTGTTCAGCTTTTTTTTCCCAAGTACTGCAAAAACCAGACGAAATAAATGATGTTCCAGAAAGATGATCATATGCAAAATACTCCAGCCCTCTTGGACCTGATTTTCTCTTCCTGGTAACATCAAGAAGGGAGAATAGCCATCGACTAGCAGCCTGAGTGTGTGCAGAAGCCAAGAACTTTCTCTTTGTGTTATTTACTTTAACATGTATCAAGTAGGATGATTCTGCTGCAAGTAACAGGTAATCCAACTCAAAATTACTTAAGTAACTCAGCAATTCCACACCTACTTACAGATGCAAGAGAAATGAGAGAACTATGGCCATATAAAAGTTGGTACATGAACATTCATAATGGCATTATCCATAATCGTCAAAAGGTGGAAATGACCCAGATATCCTTCAAGTGATAAACGGATTAAAAAAAAGGTGGTATATTTACACAATGGAATATTATTCAGCTATAAAAAAAGAACAAGATATATGTTTGTATGAGCTATGCCGCAATATAAATGAAACTTGGAAACATGCTAAGGGAATTAAGCCAGTCACAAAAGACCATTTTATTGTATGATTTCATTGATATGAAATGTCCACAATAGACAATTCTACAGAGACAGGAAATAGTAGATGCTTAACATCCAGAGTAGGGGGATGGGAGGATTGGGAAGCAATACCAAAATGTATATGGGATTTATTTGGAAGGGGGTGAAAATATTCTAACAATAATTTGTGGTGATGGTTGTACAACTCTGTGTGTGTGTGCATGCCTACTAAGTCATTTTAGTCATGTTCAACTCTTTGTGACCTTATGGACTGTATCTGGCCAGGGAGATTCTCTGTCTGGGGGATTCTCCAGACATAAATACTGTGAACATACTAAAAACCATTGAATGGTACATTTTTGAGAATATGTGAATTATATTTTATCTTACCATTACCCAAAAGTTACTAAAATAATAAAGGAATTTATTTCTTCCATAACAAGAAGTCCAGAATTAGATCAGTTTAATGGCTGATCATTGGAAGGATTGATGCTGAAGCTGAAGCTCTAATACTTTGGCTATCTGATGTGAAGAGCCAGCTCTTTGGAAAAGACTCTGATGCTGGGAAAGATTGAGGGCAAGAGGAGAAGAGGGCGGCAGAGAATGAGATGGTTGGATGTCATCACTGACTCAGTGGACATCAGTTTAAGCAAACTCAGGGAGACAGTAAAGGACAGGGAAACCTGGCATGCTGCAGTCCGTAAGATCGCAAAGAATTGAACACGACTTAGCGACTGAACAACGATAGTTGATTAATTCAGCAGTCTCACCAAGTCATCAGAGACTTAGCTTCTCTCCATCTCGTGGCTCTGCTGTCCTTAGTTAACTGCCCTGCATCAGATTCAGACATCCTGGAGTCAGAAAAGAGAGTATTCTTTTTGGGTGTCCCTTTATTTCAGGAAGAAAAGCCTTTCCCAGTAGGGTCCAATCTCACCATCCATCATATCTCATGGACCAGAATTGCTCTCCTACCAAACACCTACCCAGTTATCAGGATGACCTTGGCTCAGAGCAATCAAGTTTCACTCTGCATCCTACAGAAAAGAGGTAGGTGCTGGAATTAATGACAGTTCCGTCAGTTTGGAAGAGGGGGTTAGTGACTGTCAGAGAGGCTACCCCAGCAGCTGCCGAAAATGATGTAAGAAAGAGAATTTTCTTTCAGGAGGAATGGGAGCAGAGTGAGCTATGAATTTATATCTCTCTCACTCTCCCTAACATCTATTATATTTGTCTATCTATCCATTCTGTCTATTCAACCACCTAACCAACCCTCCATCCATCCTACGTATGTAGGTATGCATGTATTTACCTATTCTTTCTATCTCTCTATCTGTCTATCTATCATCTCTATCATCTACCTACCTACATACCTACCTATCTGTACACACGTACAGATTTAAAATACCTGTACTTTTGACTTCTTAGAATTAAGAGGTATGACTTTTACTTCTTTTTTTTAACTTCCATGATTTGCATTTTCATCAAAGTGCCCCAGGTCCAGCAGGGTTAGAAGGAGGAACGCTGATGCAACCAGTTCAGCTGGCATTCCCCTCCCCTCCTCGGAGCATGCTGTGGCCCCGGGGCCCAGTTTGCTCACCTCCTCTCTTCTGGGCCAGCTCACCCTGGGCAGCAGAGGGGAGGAGAAGGTATGGCTGAGGTCCCCTGGGTGACCACACTCCCTCCGCTCCCACCCCCACCCCCGCCTCTCTGCGCTCCCCAAACCTAGCAGACCTGAGCTCCCGCTACCTCCCCGCCCCAGTCCCATGTGGTTGTGTTTAACTCTGTAGAATTTTGAACCCACCTCAAGCTGTGCCAGTGGGGAGATCAAAGTTCATAAAGTGAATGTATTTCATAAACGGTGAACTTCTGCGAAGAAACCAAACTCATTTAAGCCAAAGCCAAGGGGAGTGTGATGCTTTGACTGATGAATGAAAGGAAGAAAGAAGCTTGTTTCCCCTATGTGTTATTTGGGTTCTTTTTTTTGTTTTTAGAAGACTGTTTATTAAAGGCCTCACTTTAAAACAAACACAGAGAACTCTCATGTTCTTTTTGTAACCACGACGGAGCCCTTTGAAGCAGTGGATCCTAAGTGTGAGAGCGGACGGCTGTTTGCCCTCTCCTGGGCTCCGTGTTTAGTTAGCTGGGTCTTGAAAACTCTGAACCTCTTTCACCCTTGAGAGAGGTGTTCGGCGTGGACTCTGAAAGCAGAGGGAGGGGAAGATGGCGTCAGGACTTGGCACCTATATTCAAGCTTCTCTGCAAACAAGTCCTGAGCCCAGGACCCTTCTTTCCCTGCAGGAGATCTGCTGGAGTCAACTCAGCTGCCCTGCTGGGTCCCCTCCCTGCTCTCCACCCAGCGGTGTGCCGTCCTCGATAAAAATCAGCTCTGGGAGTGGGGAGGGGCCCCCATTTCCTTGGTGACTGGTCCCAACGTGGCCCGTGGCATCCGCAGCACCCTGAGTTAGAGACACCAGCATCATAACCTCCCCCTCTGCCTCTCCATGGATCTTCCCCTCCTGGGCCTGGGAGTCAACAGAACAACATTTTAGCACGTTTCTAAAGGGCAGTTGCCCCGCCACAGGGAAAGCTCCTCCTCTTGTTTCCACGTCCCGCTGCGGAGAGCCTGGCTTCCATCTTCCCCGCCCCACAGCGATCACCGGGCTATTCTGGTCACTTCCTCGGACAGTTCCTTGAATTGTTTCGATGCCATTGTGTGAGTCACTGAGCCCGGCTTCCTTTCCCTTCTCAGGCAGCTGGGAAAATCCGGCTCCCTCCGTATTTTCCTTTGTTAACTGCTGTATCCTGAAGTTGGTCAGGCCTGGCCAGGCAGGGGTGATATGAGCCGTGGACCCAGCGGCCAGCTCTCCCGGGGATCCCAGATATCCCTTGATGGGTGGAAGGCCATCCTGGGAGGAGGCAGCGTGTCTGGGGTGAGGTTTTCCCACCTGGGTTTCAAGGTTTCTGTGGGTGAGGGTGGGACCCCTGTTCTGTCCTAAAGTTGGAGGTGGGACATCGATGGAAGAGGATGACAGCTTTGTCCCAACCTGTAAACACAGATTGTGACCTTGTGGTTTGAAAGATGGAAGCTTATGTAGCATTTTGCGAAGAAGCTGGAAAAACAATGCCTGATGCAGTAACTAATGAGGCATCACAGCCAAGGCGGCTGCAAAGACCCAGGCGAGGCCAGAAGGACCGAGATGGATGCAACTGTGGACTGGCAGGACTTGCCTCATGGAACCTGACTCTCCTGGGATCTCAACAGCATCCCAGGATTAAGCAAAGGGCCAGAAGCACTCTTCTGAGAAAATGGTCTTGAAACCAAAGACGTCTAAGCGTTATGATGACTATTTGGATCAAGGCCCCACCCCCACTCCAGCCCTTCCTCCACTCTCATGCCTCCACCCCACCATCCCTTAAGTGAGTGAGTCAAAGCCACTCAGTCATGTCTGACCCTTTGCGACCACATGGACTATACAGCCCATGGGCTTCTCCAGGCCAGAATACTAGAGTGGCTAGCCTTTCCCTTCTCTAGGGGATCTTCCCAACCCAGGGATCAAACCCAGATCTCCCGCATTGCAGGTGGATTCTTTACCAGCTGAGCCACCAGGGAAGCCCTTAAGTCTGCGGTAAATGCTCAGGATTCTTCGAGGCAGAGGAAGGGCAGATACTTGGTTGGTTAGAAGACGGGAGAGAATGGGGCCTCAGTCAGTAACTTTGATTCTTCCTAATGCTGCTGATCCCAGCAAAGAGAGGGACGATGTAGCATGTATTAATGACATGTCAGTCTCTGCGCCAGCCCTGTATTATCATCTCATTTAACTATCCCACTAACCTGGGGCGGGGGGAGGCGCATATTTATTATTATTCCCATTTTACAGTGAGAAGACAGAGGCTTGGAGGGAGTTTATTACCTCACCCGAGGTCACAGGGCTCTGAGCCCAGGTGTCACTGACTCCAGAGCCTTTCCCCACCCCGCTCTCCTGTCTTGCTTCTCTGGATCCAGTGCAGTGCTGGCGGGGTGAGCCGTGACTCCTGGTCAAGTCCTCCAGGAACTTAATCAGTAACTGAACAGTATCCTATTTTCAGTACTGGGCTGGGCCGAGCCAGGGATGGAAGGAGAACCTCCCCCCCCACCCCAACCCCACCCCAGTCCCCAAAGCTACACCGGCCTGAGGGTTTCCACACAAAGCAGCTGGTCGGCCCTGGGCTTGATCCGGTGTCTGTCCCTACCTCTCCCGCCTTCCACCTCCACACCAGGGTCATGTTGTCCAGCCCGCAGACTCACATCTGCCTCTGATCCATCTAATCCTGGACGGACAACCCAGCTGGACAGCAGCCTGGCTTTTGTTTTGCTTTAGTCCCTGGACTCTGAGCCTGGGCTCAGTTCCATGCCCTGCAGTCCACAGGCGAGGCTGGTTCTGCACCTCCACCTAGCTCCCTAAGGCCATGCCTGGGAGGAGTGGGCTGGAGTGGAGACCTGGACTCCCACTCCTCCCCCATCCTCCCCCACTCCGGGGTGCCTGAGTTTCTCCTTGGCTCAGCTGGAGAGTGAGTCCGCCCCTCATGGGGGTGGCACAAGCCCAGCCACAGCAGATGTGCTGTGCTAGCTGTCCAGAGTTCACTGGTAACCTGTGCTTGGCGATTCCCAATGTAGGAGATGAATCAGGGACCCGGTCTGTATGAGGCCCAGTTAACCACTGATGACTTTGGGAAAGTCATCCCCCTGTGCTTCCATTTCTTTATCTGCACACCGGCCAATAACAGAGCTGATGTCAAGGAGCTGCTCTGGGGACTGAGCGAGTTAATATGTGCAAGGAGCTGGGACAGGGCAGTCCCTATCTGCTGTTACCTGCTTGCATTGTTGTACAGAGGTCTCCTCGCTTCCCTGGGAGTCCTGGCTTGTGGTCGCTAAGCAGAGGTCGGACAGAGCATCGAACAAACTATAGCCTTTCCTTGTTTTATTGCAGTTTGCTCTTTTGTGTGTCACAGATACCATGTTTTTAACAAACTGAAGGTTGGTGACAACTGTGTGTTGAGCAAGTCTATTGGCAGGCACCATTTTCCCAGCATTTTGTCACCTTTTGGTAGCTCTCACAGTATTTCAAACTTTTCCTTGTTGTTATGCTTGTTATGGCAAGGTTTGATTACTGATTGTGGTTACTGTTGTAGTTGTTCTGAGGTGCCATGAACTGTGCCCACGTAAGACAGTGAACATAATCCATAACTGTTGTGTGTGTTCTGACCGCTCCCCCATCTCTTCCCCTCTCTCTGGGCCTCCCTCTTCTGTTAGACACAATAATACTGAAATTAGGCCAACTAATATCAATAACCCTACAATGGCCCCTAAGTGCTTAAGTGAAAGGAAGAGTCAAAGCATGAGGCAAAATTCACTGAGGTCTAATTTTAAGGAATTACCATCGCTGCCCCAACATTCAGCAACTACCCCTCACCCCAGTAGTCAGCAGTCTTCAACACTAAGGCAAGACCCTCCTCCAGCAAAAAGATGACAGCTTTGCTCAAGACTCAACTGATGGTTATCACCTTTTTTTTTAAGAATAAAATGTTTTTTTTCATTACAGCAAGTACAATTTTGGGAAGCATAATGCCATTGCACACTTTAGAGACTACAGTGTGGTAGAAACAGAACTTTTATGTGCACTTGGGAAACCAAAAATTTCTGTGTGACTTGCTTTATTGAGACATTTGCTTTATTGTGGTGGTCTGGAACCAAAGCCGTGACGTCTCCAAGTTCTGCCTGTAAACCAATTCTGCCCTGTTAGTTTCAACCACGTTAGCTACCCATCAGATTCATAGTATTTGGCTCAATGAGCTCCATCTGGACTGGTTAGCTTCTTCATTCCAGACAGAGTTACTAGACCGTGTCCAGGGGTTGAACTGGTTAAGTGTACCTGCAAAGATGGGAAGGAACTTTTATGAAGAGGTTTTGTCTTTTAAATTCTTAAAATTCCCCAAGTAGCTGGGGACACATCACACAGTCTGTCCTCCCACCCAAATTATCATATCCAGATGGCTTCAATGAGTGGCTGCCACTTTCAATGCACTATACGTGAATGTCTGAAAATGAGAATCAGATTTCCCTGGTGGTCCAGTGGTTAAGAATGTGCCTGCCAAGGCAGGAGACATGGGTTCAGTCCCTGCTCAGGGAAGATCCCCACAAGCCCTGGGGCAACTAAGCCCGTGCCCTGCAACTACTGAAGCCTACACCCCCTAGAGCCCGTGCTCCACAACAAGAGAAGCCACTGCAATGAGAAGCCTGCACAACTAGAGTGGCCCTGCTCGCCACTCTAGGGAAAAGCCCACACAGCAACAAAGACCCCGTGCAGTCAAAAGTAAAATAAATAAGTAAATAAATAAAAATTTTACAAAAGAACTACTTAAAAAAAAAAATGAGACCGCACCCTCCCTGCTTATAGCCTTCTAGCATGCAGACCACAAAATAACAGAAAATTCCAAAGCCAGTAGTCAGTAGTAGAGACTGACCGAGGTGTGATGAGGGACTACTTAACTAACTTGGTGTAACTAATGTGGTGGATCTTGATGACTGTGACCTGTTGGAGCCCATACTTCAATTTGCAGCATCACTTGTCTTTGTTGGGTTGAATCTGCATGTGACAACAGACGATTCCTTATAACCTCCCCCGCGCACACACACACACACACACACACACACACACACACACACACACACCCCGCTCTCATCCCCACCGGCTACAGGATGGGCATAGTGGCTCTGAGCTCAGCTAAGACCTGGTGGGACAGATCCAGCCCCTGCAGCCACCCGGCTCTGGTTTGCTTAAGTTTACACTCGGATGCTGTCAACGAGCCATCAGAGAGCAGAGTAAATAAACGGCCTGCCCACTGGGAGGACAAGACATCCCTGTCCCTCTGCAGTGCTGGTGGGGGCAGCAGGGGTGAGGGGGCAGCAGGGGTGAGGGGGAGGAAAGACACTCTTTCGTAACCATCAGTGTCTTCTCTCAGTTCAGTTCAATTCAGTCGCTCAGTCGTGTCCAACTCTTTGTGACCCCATGGACTCCAGCACACCAGGCTTCCCTGTCCATCACCAACTCCCGGAGCTTCCTCAAACTTACGTCCATCGCGTTGGTGATGCCATCCAACCATCTCATCCTCTGTCATCCCCTTCTCCTCCCGCCATCAATGTTTCCCAGCATCAGGGTCTTTTCTAATGAGCCAGTTCTTTACATCAAGTGGCCAAAGTATTGGAGTTTCAACTTCAGCATCAGTCCTTCCAGCAAATATTCAGGACTGATTTCCTTTAAGGTTGACTGGTTTGATCTCCTTGCAGTCCAAGGGACTCTCAAGAGTCTTCTCCAACACCATAGTTCGAAAGTATCAATTCTTTGGTGCTAAGCTTTCTTTATGGTCCAACTCTCACATTCATACATGACTACTGGAAAAACCATAGCTTTGACTAGACAGACCTTTGTCAGCAAAGTAATGTCTCTGCGTTTTAATATGCTGTCTGGGTTGGCCATAGCTTTTCTTCCAGGGATCAGGCGTCTTTTAATTTCATGGCTGCAGCCACCATCTGCAGTGATTTTGGAGCCCAAGAAAATAAAGTCTGTCACTCATAAATAAAGTCTATCTTCTCTCAGCAGGAAAAATTAAGGAGAGCTGTAATGTTTCATAAATGCCAAACTAATGCGTCCACACACACCAAGGTGTTGCCTGCCGCAAGCTGACCTTGAAGTTTCTGAGGTTACTGTCTATCCTGTAAGCCACAGTCTCATAGACAATGTTACTGTTATTTCAGGGCTGCATATGGCTACTTGTTCCCAGGAAGCCACACTCTGGGGTTTTTTATTTTAATTTTAATTTGATTTTAATTTTTAAAAATTGGAGTATAATTGATTAACAACATTGTATTGGTTTTTAGGTGTACAGCAAAACAATTCAGTGATTTAGATCCTTTTTCCATTATTTTCCATTAAGATATTCAGGATAGCTTCCTGTGCTATACAGTGAGTGAAGTGAAAGTCGCTCGGTCGTGTCCGACTCTTTGCGACCCTATGGGCTATACAATCCATGGAATTCTCCAGGCCAAGATACTGGAGTGGGTAGCCTCTCCCTTCTCCAGCAGATCTTCCCAACCCAGGAATCAAACCAGTGTCTCCCGCATTGCAGGCAGACTCTTTACCAGGTAAGCTACCAGGGAAGCCTGTGCTATACAGTGGGTCCTTGTTAATTATTTTGTATATAGTAGGGTGTGTATGTTCATGCAAAATTCCCAGTATAGCCCTCCCTCCTCCCTGCCCTTTTGGTAACCATAAGTTTGTTTTCTATGTCTGTGAGTGTCTGTTTTTGTTTTGTAAATAAGTTCATTTGCGTTAATTTTTTAAAATTCCACATATAAGTAATATCACATGGTATTTGTCTTTCTCTGTCTGACTTCACTTAGTATGGAAATCTCTAGGTCCATCCATGTTGTTGCAAATGGCATTATTTCATTCTTTTTCATTCCGTCGTATATATGGAATGCAGCATACATGCATCTTTACCCATTCCTCTCTTGATGGATACTTAGGTTGCTTCCTTGCCTTGGCTATTGTGAATAGTTCAGGCTGGGTGTTGAGAAGTGGTGGTGGCTGGGCATGTGTGCACGCATGAGCGTGTGCATGAGTTATGCACCCAGCAGGAGAGCTCAGAAAACCAAGGCCAAGGGTGGGCTCTAAGGAGTCCCTGCTCTCAGACTGACAGCTGTGCTATTACTTACTTCTTTTTCCGTGCTCAGTCGCTCAGTTGTGTAAGACTTTTTGCCACCTCCAGGACTGTAGCCCATCAGGCTCCTCTGTCCATGGATTTCCCAGGCAAGAATACTGGAATGTGTTGCCATTTCCTCCTCCAGGGGATCTTCCCAATCCAGAGATCAAATCCACATCTCTTATGTCTCCTACATTAGCAGGTGAGTTCTTTACTACTAGGGCCACCTGGGTAGCTCTTTTAATGCTTCTTTTCACCAATAGGTAAAAATGGCCCCATCATCAGGAATCCAGCTCTGGAAAACCAGCCCCTTTCAGCAAAGACTCCCTCCTGAGAAGAGCTCAGGTCCCTGGAGCATCCCTCCCTGAGGGCTGGAGGGTCAGACTCACCGCCCCAGCCCAGCACATCCCTCCTGGAGCAACAGGGGGCCTTCCTCCTTGCTCTGCCCCGAGGGCATAGTTAGTGCTCATTTTCTTCACTTTTCCCTCCTTAAGACTTTCTCTGGAGTCAAGTCTGATGAACTAATTTCCCCTGAGATGCCAATAACTGATAAAGCTCAAAGTGCGAATGAAGTGCTGTTCTGTCCGAGATAAGGGTATCTTAGGAAGAAGGAAAGAGGTCTGTATGCGTGGAATTCCAGGCATCTTGGAGCCATGAGGGATGGCGGGGTTTGCTACATGCGTTCACACATGCACACACGCATGCAGCATCTCAGGCAGGATGTGACTCCATGCTGCTTGCTGGAAAGGGCCGAGCTGGCTCTTCTCACATTGGAGAAAAGACAGAAGACATTGTCCAGACCCGTCCATCACAGCTTTGCACCTTTCAGCTTCGCTCCTTCCCCCATGGATGCTTCCTGGGCGCCTAGCACGCACAGGCACTGTCCTCGCTGGCTCAACGGCAGGCTCGTCAGGGCTGATGCCTGACATACCGCACGTGGGCCAGAGGAAGGAGAGTGAATTCGTCCTGCCTGCCAAGGCCCCCCTCTGACCCGCTCCCCAGGGAACTGTCATCCCAGAGGGCAGGTCAGGCCCCTGTCCAGGGCTCCTGGGGGCAGATGGCATCTGCCTTCCCCCTAGAGCTCGCCCTGGACTGAGTGTGGGTCTGGCCATTCGGCTCATCTCCTCAGCAAGGCAGGCCCTGCCAGCCCACATTCTTGAGTCGGAGAGAAGCCAGGCGAGCTGAGGGCCTGGTGTCAGGTTGCTCAGCCCTGGCAGCGTCTGTTCTGTGTGCCTGGCGAAGGCCCTCCCCACCCCCGACTGCCTAGTGAGTGAAAACATTCCACTTCTGCCTCTCCCGTCGGGGGGCGGACCCGCCAGTATCCCTGTCTGAATTCTTCATTAACGGGGATGTGCTTGCCACCCGGAAGTTGCTAAGAGCTCCTTTTGGTGGATGATGATGATTTTTTTGCAGGAGGGACCCCCGCTGGTTTTTCTGTTTCTGTTTCCATAATACATGCTGAAACCCACACTTCATTGAAAGCAGATGGTCACCGAGTCCCCGCGATGCCCAAGGGGCAAGGCCGGGCCAGGAGGCTTCTGATTCTCATCCGCCCGCCGGGCAGCCATGGCACGGATGGGACAGATGAATGAGGTGGGGGCTGGCGGGTCCAGCCGCAGGACTCTGGAGACAATGCGCAAAGCTGGGCAGGGACAGCCCTGTCTGGACAGTTGGATCATAGGAAAACAGAAACAGGGGCTCAGGGGCCGCGAGGGTGGGTAGAGATTAAGAGAGAAGGAAAGAAACAAGCTGCGGAGATAAACTCCGGCCTCCGCAGGCCCCTCATTCCCAGGCCCTGAGTCCACAGTGTCAGATTCCCGGGAAAGTGCGTGGTTCAGGGAGCCGCCCTGCCGCAGGAAATTGGTGCTGAAGCCGCAGCCGCGGAGACCCGGGCCTGACCTTCCTCATCTGTCTCCGTGCCCGTGTAATGAGAAGCATATTCTCCACTTTATCTTTCCCCAAAGCATCAGCCCTTATTTCTCCTTCTCCAAAAAAGGCAAAGGGAGGGCTGGCTGCCTCCCATGCTGCTCAACATAAACTTGTCACCAGCAGAGCCTCAGGCCCTCAGGACAGTCTGTGTTGTCCAGAGGACCCCCAAGGTGGACCTGTCTGTTCTCTACTCCTGCAGGAGGCTCCACGGTGACCTGATGCTCGGAAGCCACTGTAGCTGCAGATATGAAGGGCACTCTGGCCCAAGGTGGCCGACGCCTAGCCCAACTGGCAGTGGGGGCATACATGCCTGACTTCAGTCCTCACCCCAAACCTCAGCACAGCTGCCTGTGGATGAGAGAAACTCCTCCCCCTCCCATATCTCCTCTGCACCCAACTCCCCCCGGCCCCGCCCCCAATCTGGGCTGGGAGACAACACCATACACCTGTTGCGGGAGGGCGGCGAGGCAGGCCTGACTTGAGCTCACGTGTAGGAGGGTTAGATCTGTCCAGGGATGACCAGGTAAGGCAGGTCTTCCAAAATTTTCTTTTTTGAAGGGGGCCAGGGGGCTATACAGCATTGGGATCTTATTTCCCTGACCGGGAATAGAACCCGTGGCCCCCTGCAGTGGCATTGCAAAGTCTTACACTGGACCGCCAAGGAAAGTCCCTAAAACTTATTTTTTAAGAGTGATTGAGGTATCTCCCAGGGGAAAACTCATCCTGAGACCCAAGGGAGCCTCCACGAGAACTTGAACTTGGCAAAAAAAGGCAAAGGGAAGGTGGGGGGCTGAGCGAGGAGGGTGCACGCTCAGCTTGCTGTCTGCAGTTTGCTGGGGTCCAGTCCTTGTGGGATCACAGCCGAGTCTCCCAGGAGCAGGGGCTGTGGGTGCGTGGACCGTGGGTCCCATGTTTCACTGGGGCCCGGTCCTTCTGGGGTCACGGCCGAGTCTCCTAGGAGCAGAGACTGTGGGTACATAGACCAGGGGTCCCATGTTCACGGGCACTGCACAGCTTGCCCTTCTGGGTGGACTCATTACATGGAGGGGCGAGGGAGATGCCTTCCCCACGGAGAGTGGACAGCGCAGCTTCCGCATCTCAAGGGCTCGGATGCATGAGAGTGCCTAGAGGAAAGTGGGGGACGGGGGTTGCAAGCCACCAGTGAGAAATGGGGGCAGAGAAGAAGCGGGGCTGGAAACAAGGAAGGCAACCAACCACAATCACAAAACATGAAAGTTCAGCGACATGGTAGATGGCGAGGCAGCCAGGCTACTAGAGAGGTGGGTGGCGATGGGGGCTCATGGGAAACAGGACAATTAAAGATGACTCCAGGATGCCAGGCAGCACGGCTGAGTGGGCACCAGTCCCCAGAGCTGCCCCCCACCCCCGTGGTTAGTTTCCTCCCGGAGGGTGAGCAGAGCAGTGGAGGATGGGCACATGTAGGGCCTTCCTTCATGTCAAACACTGACCCTTTCACTTTTCAGCCCATGTTGGCAAGTATTCCCTGTCCTGTTAAGATCAGGTAACCTACTGTATTTTAGATTCCACATATAAGTGATACCATGAGAGCTAGTAATACAACATTGTAAATCAACTATACTTCAAAGAAAAAAAGATCAGGTGCTGGATCCAGTTCAATACCCCACCCCACCCCACCCCCTCCAATTCAGGAAATGCAACCTGAGTGCAGAAACTTCATCCTTGAGGGGAGTCCTGGGGAAACTGAAAGTCTAGATACCAGACAACAGCAAGCTTCCAAGAAAACTTGCCATGAAGCCATTCAGGATGAGAGAGCAGAAGGGACTGTAGGTGAGGAAGACAGACCCAGAAGGGGTTGTGGCCAGGACCCAACCCCTGTGATGCTGTGATTTTGAATAAGAAATCCGTGCAGGTGTCTGTCCCCATTCACAGCACAGAGCTTAAACCCATGGCCTCTCCTAAGTGATGAGAGGCATAATGGTATCTTTTGTGATGCTACTGAGATGACTTGGGGACCACACCCAGGGATGGGCACTGGTGGCCCAGGAGCCAGCCATGTGATTAGTGGGACCTTCAATCCTACCCCAACCTCTGGGGAAAGGAGAGAGACTGGACAATGAGTTCAATCACCAAAGGCCAAAATGTCTCTGTAATGAAGCCTCCATGAAACCCCAGAAGGACAGGGTTTCGAGAGCTTCCTAGCGGTGGAGGGTGGAGGTTTGGGGAGGGTGGTATGGCAGGGGAGGGCCTGGAAGCCCTGGGCCTCCCCATATACCCTGCCCTCCTCATCTCTTCCATCTGGCCTTCCTGGTTACATCCTTTTATAATCAAGTGGAGAGATTGTCAATATGACGCTTATATGAGGTCTGTGAGCTGCTCTAGTAAATTAATCCAACTCAAGGACAGGGTCAGGGACTTCCCTGGCAGTCCCAGTGGTTAAGACTTTGTGATTCCAACACAGAGGCCAAGAGTTCAATCCCTGGTTGGGGAATTAAGACCCCAAGGAAAGGATCATGGGACTCTCCTATTTGTAGCCATTGGGTCAGAAGCCCAGGGCACAGTACGGACCTGTGACTGGAGTGTGAAATCAGGGCAGGGGCAGCCTTGGGGGGCTGACCGTTTGCTGTTTGGGATCTGATACCGTCTCCAGGCGGACAGTCTCAGGATCGAGGTGAACTGTGGGACATCCGGCTGGTGTCCCAGGGCTGCGTGGTGCTGCGGGGACCCCTCCTCCAACATGGGAATTGTGTGCAGAGCCCTTGACCACCCATGTCCTCAAGGGTGGGGGCCGCTCTTCTCTCTGGAGGCTTTGATGATCCTGCCACTTCTTAAGTCCTCGGTCATTTGTCATTCGGATTTGCTTTTTTACACAGTTGGTCTGACGTGGCTCCCCTCCCATGATCCCTCTCTGCCTCCATGTGCCCTTGGGATGACCTGCTTCGTGGGCCGGCATACTTGTCTGAAGGCTGCTGCAGAGACCAGCCCACGGGGTCCCCAGCCAGTCAAGGGGACGTATCTGGGAATTAAGGGACAACAGTCTTATTTTACTGTCGTCACTCTCCTCCCTGGGGCGGAAGCCTCCTGAGGGGAAGGAGAGCCCACATCCGCACGTGTTGCTTCGACCAGCTGGGAGACGCCCGTTCGCCTTCAACTTGAAACATGAGGCAGAAAGGCTAGGCCCAGAATTGCTTTTTCTCTCTTGAGCCAGAGTAGTCTTGTGTTTAGGCCCCGAACACTTACAACTTCTCCTGGAAGGATGATAATAATAGTGTTATTTCCAACCACTGAGCACTTGCTAAGTTGCTTCAGTTGTGTTCGACTCCTCTATGGACTGTAGCCCGCCAGGCTCCTCCGTCCATGGGATTCTCCAGGCAAGAATACTGGAATGGCTTGCCATTTCCTCTTCCAGGGGATCTTCCTGACTCAGGGATTGAGCCTGAGTCTCTTATGTTTCCTGCATTAGCAGGCAGGTTCTTTACCACTGACGCCACCTGGGAAACCCAACTTACTATGCTAGATACCACACAGGCACTCTCTCACACATGCACACCATCCACAATCCAGAATCCCACAGCACGTGTGTGCGGTGGGTGGGCCAGCAGGCTGCTCACCCTGGCCACCACCTGGGAGGGTCGCTGCCCTCACGTCTGACTCAACGCACTGTGCTGTTTGCTTTGCTCCCTCTAGGAAATCCTGTTCTTACAGTTTGCCAGGCAGGGCCTCACTGGGGTGGTGCCCAAATGTGAGTCTGGCTAATGTTTTGGTCCAGGAACTGCACTCCTTCGTGGGAAGTCACTGCTCCTTCCCTGATAAGAATACAGGGTCCTGGACAAAGCCCCAGGCCAGGGTCCAGGAGACGGGGGACCTGGACGCTCTCTCATGCCCTTGGGCAGGTCACTTCCCTCTCAAGAAAGTGGGCCCCAATTTCTCCTAGAAGAATGAGGGGCTTGGACTCTGCAAAGGATAAAGTTCCTCACAGCTGTAAACATCTAATGTGTGCTTGCCTGCTCAGTCGCTTCAGTCGTGTCCAACTCTTTCAACCCCTTGGACTGTAGCCCGCTGCGCTCCTCTGTCCATGGGATTCTCCAGACAAGAATACTGGAGTGGGTTGCCATGCTCTCCTCCAGGGGATCGTCCCCATCCAGGGATCAAACCTGAGGCCTCCTGCATCTTCTGCCTCGCAGGCAGATTCTCTACCTGTGAGCCGCTGGGGAAACTTATAGCAAAACTCCAGGAACTTTTTATTCCTACTTTTTTATTTTTTGTTCAAGTGAATCTGATTGGATGCAACATAGTGAAAATATCCTTGCAGGGTCAGACTTGTTGGGATTTATCTTTTCTGTTCATCTTTTACTATTATTATTTTTTATTTGTTTGGGTTTTTTCTTTGCCACACTGTGCAGCATTCTACGGTATCTTTGTTCCCCAAACAGGGATCAAACCCTCACCGCCTGGAGTGGAAGCACAGAGTCTTAAGCACTGGACTGCCAGGGAAGTCCCTCATCTTTTGTTATTATAATCTAATGTATGCTGAACGAGATGCTTTATTCCAGATGATTTGGTGGCTATTTTATTTACTTAAATGAAGTGTAACATAGAATCAAGAAGTTAGAACGGATAACATAATGAAGGGTATATGCCCACCCCCTGGCTTCAGAAAGAAAGCATGAGCCACCACGAGGAAGCCACACTCTGCTTTGCCCTTACGTCATTTCCCATCTCTTCTCAGAGACGACAACTATCTGGAATCTTACCTGGATCATCCTCCTGCACTTTACACATAAACATTGTACATACAGGGCTTCCCAGGGGGCGCTGGTGGTAAAGAACCCACCTCCCAGTGCAGGTTCAATCCCGGGGTGGGATGAGATGGGAGGTTCAATCCCGGGCTGGAGAAGATCCCCAGGAGGAGGGCATGGCAACCCACTCCAGTATTCTTGCCTGGAGATTCCTACGGACAGAGGAGCCTGGTGGCCTACAGTCCATAGGGTCACAAAGAGTTGAACACAGCTGAGCTGACTTAGCACGCGTGCACGTTTTACATGGAATTTTTTCATGTGTGTGACCATCACATAAACAGTATCATAGAGTGTATATCATCTCCTTACTGACTTCCTTTCTACATTCACTTTGGGGTTTTGATCTATGTAGATTCATTTCTACTGTTGGATGATTGTCTATTGTATGGATCAGTGAGAATTTATTTAAAGGCATTTTCCTCTTGGGGGAACTTTTCAATTGCTATCCTTCTTTCTTCCTTTTAACTTATCATACACAAGGCTGTTCTGAATGTTCCTAGTCTGTGTGTGTTCCTGAACACATGTGAAAGTTTTTCTAGAAGCATTGTTGTTGGCCCCGACTTGCTGAGATATTTCCAAATCACTTTTCACGGAGGTTTGCTGATAAACCCTCCATCTCTTCAAAAACATTAGGTATGGTGCCGTCAGACTTCTTTTTATAAACAACAAGATTTTTTGAGTAAGTAAAACCTTCATGTGCCTCAAAATTCAAAACCATGAAAGGGCAGGATGTGAAGATAATTTTGTTTCTGGTCCCCCGGCCTTCAGTGTTCCATTGTGTTAACTGTCCCTAATGCGTCCCTTCTGGGGACATTTGATACATTCTAGAAGCATTGTTGTTGCCAAGGGTGTGCTGGTGCTGCTGCTGCTGCTAAGTCGATTCAGTCGTGTTCGACTCTATGCAACCCCATAGACGGCAGCCCACCAGGCTCCCCCATCCCTGGGATTCTCCAGGCAAGAACACTGGAGTGGGTTGCCATTTCCTTCTCCAATGCATAAAAGTGAAAAGTGAAAGTGAAGTTGCTCAGTCGTGCCTGACTCTTAGCGACCCCATGGACTGCAGCCCGCCAGGCTCCTCCGCCCATGGGATTTTCCAGGCAAGAGTACTGGAGTGGGGTGCCATTGCCTTCTCCGTGTGCTGGTGGGTGTCTCCTTTTTTGGGATTTCTCTACTCAGTGACCACCTTCACAGCCTCCCATCCCGCCCCTGTTCCGTTCACCTGACGATGTATCTTTGTGACCATTGTGCACCACTACAGAGCGTCTGCATTCCTATTTTGCTGTTAAAATCATTCACTGCTACTTGACTCCTTTTTAAATTAAAAGAATACATTTTTCAGTGAAATGAATCACACATCAAAGAATATAAAACATTTAGAGGCAATCAGAATAACAGGAATAAAATGAACCCTGCCGACTCCTCTCTCAGGCTCAGAAAGAGAATCGAATCAGCATCTCCGAAACTCTCCTTCTCCTCTTCTTCAGGGCAGCCCCTTCCTCCACCCCAGCTGATCCTGCTCCAAACTCTAGTCTCAATGATTCCTCTGCTTTTTAAAATAGATTTCCAGCTCGTGTGTGTATCCTCAAAGGACCCACTGCTCAGTTTTGACCGGGTAGCAAATGCAAATTTAACTGGAATAAAAAAGTTAAATAAATAAATAATCCTGCCCCTAGGTTCCCAGGGGAAGGTAAGGTCAGTGGAGTTTCTGGGTCGAGATTCCCTGAATCCTTCTGGAAAGGTTGGGATGCAAATCCACGGGGAGCTCTGGGCTCACACCATTGGAGCACCTGGCTATGAAACAGTTTCTGGGTTCCGCAGCAATGTAGTCTGGTTAGCAGCTCAGAGCTTCTGGGTCTGAAGTCACTGGAGCCAGGAACTTCTTGATCACTTCATTGATGACTTTCTACCTCTTTAGTATATTTCTGGAACTCCTATTAAACATTAGTGTTGGACACCCTGGTCTTCTAACTGTATTACTTTCATCTTTTTGTGTTTTTGACTACTCTCTGGAAGACAGAGGATGAGATGGTTGGATGGCATCACAGAGTTGATACACATGAGTTTGAGCAGGCTCCAGAAGTTGGTGATGGACAGGGAAGCCTGGCATGCTGGCGTGCTGCAATCCATAGGGTTGCAAAGAGTTAGACACAACTGAGCAACTCAGTTGAAATGAACTGGGAGATTTCCTCAAATTTAGCTTCCACTGAATTTGTCGTTGCTGCAATCGATTTGAATTTCTTAGAGCTCTTTTGTGAACTTTGAATGTCTGAATGATCCCTTTTCAAAACATCTCATTCTTGTGTCATGGATGAGAAATCTTTTATGTGGCTAATGTTAAGAGTGTGTGTGTATCAATTCTGGCTGAAAAGTTTGAGCTGAGGAATAAAAGGCTGATTAGATGCTCTGAGTCCACGATTGGAACTCGTTGATTTCCACACTATAACGGGCCCATTTGCTTGGGAACCCCTAAAGTCAATTTCCGAGGATGTTTCCTATCAGGCTGGTGAGATTCTCTATGGGGAATGTTTTCATCTCCTGGCTTGAGAGGAAAGGTCCGGCCAACCCATGATCTGGGAATTGAATGGGAGAAAAAGGCTGGAATATCTCTGCATTAAATGTTCAGTAGACAAAGTTTACCTGTACCCACAATCATGACTTCCATGTCCCATTCCCTTGACCTGCTGATCTACCCTCTCCAGAGAGGCAAGGTAGAAAAAGTTCCAGGTGTAGGGAGGGAACAAGGGGACTTAGAGATTCATACTTCCTTTTATTATTATTATTACTGGAGTATCATTACTTTACAATGTTGTGTTAGTTTCTGCTGTACAGCAAAGTGGGTCAGCTGTATGTACACATATATATCCTCTCCCTCTTGAACCTCCCTTCCAGCCCCACCTCCATCTCACCCCTCTGAGTTATCACAGACCACCAAGCTGAGCTCCTTGTACTATATAACAGCTTCCCACTATCTATTTTACACATGGTAGTATATACATGGGAGAAGGCAATGGCACCCCACTCCAGTACTCTTGCCTAGAAAATCCCATGGACAGAGGAGCCTCGTAGGCTGCAGTCCATGGAGTCACGAAGAGACGGACATGACTGAGTGACTTCCCTTTCACTTTTCACTTTCATGCATTGGAGAAGGAAGTGGCAACCCACTCCAGTGTTCTTGCCTGGAGAATCCCAGGGACGGGGGAGCCTGGTGGGCTGCCATCTATGGGGTCACAGAGTTGGACACGACTGAAGAGACTTAGCAGCAGCAGCAGCAGCAGCGGTGTATATATGTGGGCCTCCCTAGTGGCTCAGATGGTAAAGAATCTGCTTGCAATGCAGGAGACCCGGGTTCAATTCCTGAGTCAGGAAGGTCCCCTGGAGGAGGAAATGACAACCCACTCCAGTACTCTTGCCTGGAGAATCCCATGGACAGAGGAGCCTGGCGGGCTACAGTCCATGGGGTCGCAAAGAGTCGGACAGACTGAGCAAGTAACTCTTTCAGTCTACATATGTCAGTGCTATTCTCCCAATCTGTCCCATCCTCCCCTCCCTGTGTCTATTTGGATGGACCTAGAATCTGTCATACAGAGTGAAGTAAATCAGAGAAAAATATCAGCTATTAACACATATATATGGAATCTAGAAAAATGGTCCTGATGAACCTACTTGCAGGGAAGGAACAGAGAGACGCAGACGTAGAGATCCGTTACTCCTGAAGCAGCATCACCCAGATTCCTTTTTCCAACATCGTCTTTACCCCACCTCCCATCCTCACCCCCACTGTTCTGACCCTCTTAGCTTTGGGATCTCTGGATTTCCCACACTTCCCTTTCAATTCTACCTTCAAACTGGGAAATCTTTTCAGAATTTGTCTCTTTCTTGTAGTCTCATGTCAAACCAGGCCATAAAAGCAAACGCGTGTTACACGTGTTTTGTTTTCCCCACTTCTTAACTAAAACCACAAGTTCATTTTCTCCATTTTTCCTGTTACAGGCAACACGCTACATATGTCAGGGTTTCTGCTAGATCAGCACTATGGTACTGGTCCTAATATCTGCATCCATCAGTTTGAACTAAATTATGTTGTAATAATAAATGGCTTCCAAAATCCTAGTGCCTTACAACATCAGATATTTATTTCTTGCTCATATACGTATTGGCAGCACATCAACTTTCGTCCTGCACTCTTCTGTGATACAGGCTAGGAGGGGCCACTATCTTCATCTTGTGGCAGAAGGAACAAAGCAATGGCAGAAGCATGCCTGGGCTCTTAAAACATCTGTTCAGACGACTGTATACATTTCACAGGACAAAGAAAGTCACATGGTGAACCCTGATCTCAGTGGGCAGCAGGTCTGTCCTCCCTCCAGGTGGGACCCCGGGAAGGGGCTCTCTAGGGGGTGCGCCTAGTAGCAAGGAAAAGCAAATACTTGGAATAAAGAGTGTACTCAGTCATACCATCTGCTGTATTCTTTTTTTTTAAGTTTTTTTTTTTTTTTTTTCCTTGAACGGATTCATCCAAAACAGATCTGGGGACCTCCCAGTGGTCCAGTGGTTAAGAATCCTCCTGCCAATGCAGGGGACACAGGTTCAGTCCCTGGTCCTGGAAGATCTCTCCAAGCTGCAGAGCAACTAAACCCATGTCCCACAACTACTCAGCCCACTCCCCCTAGAGCCTGTGCTCTGCAACAAGAGAAGCCACTGCAATGAGAAGCCCATACACCGCAACTAGAGAGGAGCCCTCACTCGCTGCAACTAGAAAAAGCCCATGTGCAGCAACGAGGACCCAACACAGCTTAAAAAAAATTCAAAATTGAGATTTGTTCTTTTCAAGCCATCATGTGCTAATGAGATAAGAGATTGTCATGTGGCATCTCTTTCCTTACCACCCCTGTCTCTTCAATGAGTGTGTGGCCTGGTTCTGTGGTAAAGGATGAGCTGCTTTGCCTCGGTACATAATGACCTGTGAACAGCCAGTCCCAGGGTATGAAGGTGAGTCCCAGGGCTACCCGTCCCAGCAAGGTGCCAGCACTAACTCAGAGCTCCCTCTGCCTTCTCCTGAGGGTCTCTTATGTAGAACCCCCCTGGGTGAGATGCTTTGGATATCATTTGGGTGTAGTTTCATGTCTATCAGCATCTCGGGGTGGCGGGGGGTTCCACTGGTTTCCAGGCTGAGATTGCCATGAGATCCTCATTTCTCTTGCAACTCATGTATACTCTCAAAAGAAGCTCCCATCACTGGAGGTGACTGGAGATTTCATCCTAGCCAGCAGAAAAATTGAACAAGGCTCTTGTCTCTAAATATTCTCTACTTGCACACAAGGCAGGTAGTGGGATCTTCCTTTCCTCTAGTTGCTGACTGAGCATAAATTAATGGCGTTTACATTTTTAGGAACAGTCATCAGCTCATGATTCATGATGAAGAAAATGTTCCTATCTCTCCTGCTCTGTAAGGGTTTATTTTGGTTTCTTGGTTGTTTATGTTGAAAGTTCCAAGATTCACGGCCTTGGCTAAATCTGCAAAGAATCCATCATCTAAACAGCACCTTTCTCTAGGTCTGTATGGTACAGACTATTTATTTTTATCTGAAAGTGACCAGCATTCATTTCGGCATTGGTCCCAGATGTCACACCTCGAAAAGCTGACCCAGCCGGAGGGTAGCTATGCCTCTCTGCTCCTAAAGTGAGAAGAATACAGCCTCTTCATGCTGGAAGACAGTGGAAGCCTTGGAGCTTTGTGGGTGACTAGGTGCTGCTCTTTGAGCATCCATCCTGTACAAATTTTTAAACTAGCCACAAGAACCTATCAGCTTGGTCTAGTCGTGTGTCTGTATTGCACTACTTTGCTTGTGAGTGGTTGGAGGAGCCCTAGAATTAAGGTTAATAGAAAAGCTCCTTTAGGACTTCCTTGGCGGTCCGGTGGCTAAGACTCCGAGCTCTCAATGCAGGGGGCCAGGGTTCAATCCCTGGTCAGAGAACTAAGATCCCACATGCCATAACGAAGAGTTCATATGCTGCAACTAAAGATCTTGCATGCTGCAACGAAGATGGAAGATTCCACGTGCTGCAACTAAGACCTGATGTAGGCAATATATATATATATATATATTTTTTTTTTTTTTTTAAAGAAAGGCTTCTTCAACTTGAGTTGAGCTAGGTGGTCTAATGACCCTCATGGACTATTCACACATGGTCCCTTCCCCTGCCAGGCACACCTGAAGTGGCACTGCCCATCACCTTAAGCTCAGGTAGAGCTCTAGCCAGTGAACTGTGAGCAAATGCCTCTGACTGCCGGTGTGCAATGTGCTACAACTCTTCTGGACACAGCAAGCGTGATGCAACTGGTTATTGGTAACCTGAGTAAAAGGAGGCTGAGCTCTTCTGCTCTGGACGGATGGTGTGAGCAAGAAATTCTCTTTGTTATGTTCAACCATTGACATTTCATGGTTATTTAGAACCATACTTACACACAGGCCATCTTGGGCCATGAAATAACACGGAGACTCAAAATCCAAGCCTTTTCTAACTGACCTGAAAGCCAGAACCATAAGAGAGAAAATTTACAGATGACTATGTTTTTAAAAGTCAAAAGGTCTTAAATGGTAAGATTCAAAATGCAAAAAGCAAAAGAGGGAAAGTACACTGAGGGGAAGATGTTTGGAGCTCCTGGACTGAAGGCTTGTTTCTCTGTACTCCACTGTTCCTCCACTTAAAATGCTGTTCCCACAGAGAGACTCGTGGCTCAGACTCTCGCCTGCTCCCAGAATCAGCTCAAGTGCCATCTTCTCAGAGAAGCTTTCCTGAACTTGAGCTTCTCATGCAACAGCTGTCCTTTCCTTTCTTTATTCTCCTGACGACATGTGTTCAATGCTGTGACCATCTATTTATTTATTTAGGTCTGCCCACTCCACCCCCTGGGGTGTCTGCTTTGTTTGCTTTATTTACTGCTTTGCCTCCAAAGTCAGACACAACTGAGTGACTAACATTACTATATCTCCAGCACACAAAATGTTAGGCACTCAATAAGGATTTGTTAAATGGATTATCCAAGTTTGGGTATGTGAAAAAAAGCATAAAAAGTATGAATTTTATGCTTCCATTTGTGTAAAAGGGATTTCCCCCCTCTTATGTAATCTAGACTGTTGGATCTCCTATAGAACAAACAAATGGTTTTGCCAACAAATAAACTGCAAGGAGTATAAAAGAAGAGGAAAAATCTATAGACTAAAAGAGACCTAAGAGGGAAGGTGGGGGGAGGGATAAATTAGAAGTTTGGGATTAACATACACACTGTTGTTTTTCAGTCACTCAGTTGTGTCCAACTCTTTGAGACCCCATGGACTGCAGCATGCCAGGCTTCCCTGTCCTTCACCAACTCCAGAGCTTGCTCAGACTCATGTCCATCAAGTCAGTGATGCCATCCAACTGTCTCCTCCTCTGTTGTCCCCCTCTCCTCCTGCCTTCCATCCTTCCCAGCATCAGGGCCTTTTCTAATGAGTCAGCTCTTCGAATAGTAATATACATAAAAGAGATAAACAAGGACCTACTGCATAGCACAGGGAACTCACTATTCCGTAATAACCTATAAGGAGAAAGAACTTGAAAAGAATAGACATATACATATATATATGTATAATGGAATCACTTTGTTGTACACCTGAAACTAACACAACATTGTACATCAACTATATTCCAATATAAAAGACAAATGAAAAACATAAAAGAGACTTAAAAGATGCACCAATGATAGTACCACATGTATCTTATTTGGCTCCTGATTCAAATAAACAGACTTTTTTTTTTTTTTTTAAGGCTGACATTTTTGAAGCCATTGGAAACTTGAATACTGCCTGAATGTTTTCCATTATTAAGGAATTATTGTTGATTTTAGGTTGTGATTATTGTATTTTGGTTACGTTTTAAAAGTCTTCATCCTTAGATAGACACACAGAAATATTTACAGATGGAATGCTGTGATGTCTGGGAGGGGACAGGAGTGTGTGATTGAAACAGGATCATTCTCAGGTTGATACTACTTGAAGTAAGGTGGTGGGAGCACGGGTTTACATGATAGCATTTGGTCTGCTTTTGCATTTTCCACAGCCAAAAGCTTACAAAAGAACACCTGTATGCACATTCACACACACATACACACATGCACACACACATACACGTACGTGCGCACACACACACACACACACACACCTCTATTGACTTGTACATGCAACATGTCTCCCTAGAAAGAGCCTTAAGAAACTTATATTGTCTGTGGGTTGGGGTGGGGGTCCCTGGATAGCTATGAGTAGCAGGGAGTTTTTTTGTTTTTGTTTTTGTAAATTTATATGTATTTTTCAAATTTTGGACACTATGAATGCATTCTCTATTCAAAAAAGTCATTTAATTAGTTTAAGCTGGTCCTCAAGAATGTTTGTTCTTAGCTATATGACCTCAGGCAAATTTCTATAAAATTCTTCTCCTATAAATTGAAGATAATGGTGTCTCCTCCTGGAGGTGAGGAATATAAAACATTCGGCATAATGCTGAGGATATGGTGAAGGCTTCACAAGCTGTAGCTCTTTTCATTTTTACTAACCCTGAATGAGGGATGGGGGAACCAAGAGAGGAAACAAGAGATCCTGAGCTTGGACCAAAAGTGCCGAGAGAGACACGCGTGTTTGTTTTTGGGGTCCTATGGCCTCGCCTTGATTAATATCAGCTGCGTGAGAGCAGACAGGCTGTTATTTATCTTAGAGAAGATGACTTGGGTTGGTACTCAGTCTGATTTTCATGTGCCTTTATTTTGAAATTGTGGTTTGAGGGCTGCCTCAGGAATTGGAAACAGCTGGGGCCTCAGAACCTCAGTGTGGTCTTGCCAGGGCAATTCTTACCTTTTTAGGTTACCACATCATCTTTATCTATAAATGAGCTAGTGAGGTCAGAGGACCGTCCAGGACCACCAATTCTAACTCCTTGTTACTCCCCAGAAATATTCAGAAGTCTGTTTCCAACTGTCTCAGTGGGGAGACTTCAAATTCATTCATTCATTCAACCAATGTGTGCTGGGTACCATTCCAGACACTGAAAACTCAGCAGTGAACAAAGCCTAGAGATGGTCTCCTCTCATGGAGCTAAAATTCTAGGAGTGGAAGGTAAGCAACACACAAGTGAACCAACCGCCAATCCACAAATATCTAAATAATTTCTGGTAACCACCTGTATTATCAGGAAAACAAAATATGAACTTGGCGTAAAGAACAGAGGGGTGGTCAGGAGAGTTCTCTTTCGAGGGTGGAATACCTGAGTTGAGACCTCAAAGATAAGACATGAGTCATGCAAAGATCTGGGAGAAATGGTCTAAAAAAATGCAATTTAAATGCAAAATAAATGACTGTTCTGCTCCACTTGCCTGGTGTGTCTGAATTTAATGAGAGTTTGCTTTACCTGCTCCCATCCACTTCCACAGCCCAGGCAAGGGCTACCTTCAAGGCTGTTTGTTACTTTTAAAAATAGCTCATCTAAGGTACCTCTGTGAACTTCTCTAGGGATCTGATTTCCAGAAGTGTTAATGCTACATTTTGACGATGGATCAATCTGACAAAAAATGCCTCATTTTATGCTGAAAACTGTCCTGAGAACAAATCTTAAAAGTGTGAAAGAACTGAGGGACAGTATCCAATTCTCAAGAAGAAAAGGAGAGTCTTTGGAATTTGCTTTTTCTTTTATCTTATCTTTTCCTTATCTTTCTTTTCATTTCCTAATGCCTATGCCCTCAGATGGAGAAGGAAATGGCAACCCACTCCAGGGGTCTTGCTTGGAAAATCCCATCGACAGAGGAGCCTGGCGGACTATAAAGTCCATGGGGTCACAAAGAATTGAACACGACTTAGCTACTGAGCACGCATGCCTTCCTAATCTTTACCCAGAAAAGAATGACAAGCCTCTCCTGCTGAAACCTTACTTTTCTGGGTCTCTTTCCTCCACTCCAGCGCTTGTACGGGGGAGAAACATGCATGAGATGGAGGAGGGCAAAACTCATCTTTTCTAAGTAAATTCAGTGCCTCTTTGTCACACAAGCGCTGCTTTTGTAAACCTCACCATACAAATAGGCACATATTTCCCACTGATTTTTTAGAAAAGACTTGGTGAATGTAGAGCAGTTGAATTCAGCCCCCGGCAGCTGGCGACACAAGCTCACAGCCTGGTCATGTGACACTGACCCTGCGTCCTGGGAGTCGGGACTCGGGGACACATGGTAACGCGTGTGAGCTGTGATGGCCAATGGACAGAGAGCCAACGTGCTCAGTGGGGACAGTGCCCAGGGCCCACAGGACATTCAGGGACCCAGAAAGATGTCTTAATTTCCTTCAAAACCAGAAGGAAAAAAAATACGATTTTAGGCCAAATGAGAAGTTAATAGATATTACCAATATAGTCATCTTTATACCCAAACGGTGATAAAATATCATCTTTTTAGTGAAGGGATGGCCTTTGAAGGCCAAAGGGCCCACGTTGATACCATTCAGGGTTAGTGACAGTAGTGCAGTAATGAAGCTGCACGTTTATTATCTATGATGAGGAGTGGATTTGCTAGCGGCAGAACAGGTAATAAGGTCACTCTATGAGAGATGATTGGCGGCCACCTTGTTCTGCCTTCTTCACTGAAAGGAGCATTTATTTTCTTGATTTCCTCCATCAGTTTTCCCCCTGCCCGTTTTTGGCATCACTGTTGTGACTTCAGCAATTCTTTCTTCTCTGCCTCCCTGTCCTTCTCGCTTCCCTTTCTTCCTCCGGTCCTTTCACTTTACTCCTCATTCCCTTCCTCCAGGCCTCCCTCCTTCCCACTAAATGTGTCACACTTTTCCTCGTGCCTGAGGTGACATCAAAAGGGGCAACACAACCCAGGAAATCATAATCACACGAAGGACGTTCTCGGGATGTGGCTGAGTCCCAAAGAACACACCTCCATAATACACACACAAAGGACGTTCTCAGGATGTGGCTGAGTCCCAAAGAACACATCTCCTACCCTTTTTATGTACGAGGGAGGGCGTGTGTGCGCGCGTTCGTGTTTAGCAGAATTCACCTGCTTCACTCTCTCAGGAAGTCTCGCTATAAATTTGGTCTGCTAAGTCCTCACACTACTTGCCTTCGAAATGTCCTAAAAACATACTTCTGTCATTTGACAGCAAGCTGAGGAGCATGACAACCGAGGACACAGAATTAATGGAAGTCATAAAGTTTCACCTCTATGAGATGCGCTCTTGAGATCATAAAGCTGTAGGCCATGAAAAACAGCGACCGGCTGCAACCGTGCGGTGAGGAAATTCTCTTCTGAGTTGAGCTCTAATCTTGGCCGCAAACTGGGCAAGGCAATGCCTTTGTGGACAAACTATGAATTCGTAAATAGATACAATTTAGACTTTCAAGAAAATGGGATCAGACAAGGGTTGATTGTGGGGCAAGTAGAAGGTCCTTGCTGAGTTTTTAGGGCCTCAGATTTACGGACATTCTGAAAGGTCACCGGCTATGGTGGGAAGTTGAATCCATATTTCAACACTGGCTCTGCCTTTGCTACAGTATTGACGGTTTCCTGGGCCTGGCCAAGCCCTGACCTCTTGGCAGTAGTGAAATTTCTGGAATTTAGCTTTCTCGGCTCTGAAAGTGCACCATGACCTAAAGGAAAAAGTTTGTGCCTCTAAATTACTATGACTAATATGTTACATAGGTCTAATACAAAATAAATATTATTGACGGGCTTCCCTGGTAGCTCAGTGGTAAAGAATCCACCTGTCAATGTCCGATTCCTGGGTTGGAAAGATCTCCTGGTGAAGAAAATAGCAACCCACTGCAGTACTCTTGACTGGGAAATCCCATGGAAAGAGGAGTCTGGTGGGTTATAGTCCATGGGGTTGCAAATCAGATACAGCTTGGTGACTAAACAACACCAGCCACAGCTACTTGATGTCCAGCAACTAAAAGTTACATGACATGTAACATTATTTGGTTCTAATAGAACCGCTTATTTGAAATGGGAGGAAAAAACAAAAATACAAGAGGAGAATGCATTATGTGAAACAGAAATCATTTAGATGGTGAAACTATTCAGTAATGGTGGATATATTACGCTATACGTTTTTCAAAACCTATCAAACTTCACAGCACAGTTAACCTTATTATGTGCAAATTAAAAAAATCATTTAATAATCAACAAGATCCTATTGTATAGCACAGGGAACTATATTTAATATCCTGTGATAAACCATAATGTGTGTGTTAGTCAGTCAGTTGTGTCTGACTCTTTGCAACCCCATGGACTGCAGCACACCAGGCTCCTCTGTCCATGGAATTCTCCAGGTGAGAATACTAGAGTGAGTTGCCATTTCCTTCTCCAGGGGATCTTCCTGACACAGGGATCAAACCCAGGTCTCACACACTGCAGGCAGATTCGTTACAATTTGAGCTACCCAACAAGCAGCAATAAACCATAATAGAAAAGAATATGAAAAAGAATGTACATATATGTATGTGTGTGTGTGTGTGTGTGTACATATGTGGGAAGCAAGGAATTCAAACCAGTCAATCTTAAAGGAAATCAAACCAGTCAATCTTAAAGG